>NW_026646397.1:0-132000 GCF_949987535.1 Balaenoptera acutorostrata
ACCCTAAACCTAACCCTAAGCTACCCTTGATTGCTTCTGCCTCCAATAGATTTCCTAAGCACTAGTGTTTTAAGGAACAGGTTAAAAAGAGAATCCTAATGTGATTTCTTGATAATGGGTTTGTTCCTTATCTTCTCCTCGTGCCTAAACTCTTGTCCATGGCTGGACCCCCAAATAATATTCCTTTACGTGCTAAGGGGTATCTAGAGAGTGTGATAGGTTTAATAACTACCCTCAGCCTAACGCGTACCCTAACCCTAACCCCTACCCTAACCCTAACGCGTACCCTAATCCTAACCCGTACCCTAAACCGAGCCCTAAACCTAACACTAACCCTAACACTAACCCTAACCAATACCCTACATCCTACCCGAACCCCTCCCCGAACCCGTACCCTAAGCCATACCCTAACCCTCACCCTAACCCTAACCCGAACCCTAAGCTACCCTTGACTGCTTCTGCCTCCAATAGATTTCCTAAGCACTAGTGTTTTAAGGAACAGGTTAAAAAGAGAATCCTAATGTGATTTCTTGATAATGGGTGTGTTCCTTATCTTCTCCTACTGTCTAAACTGTTCGCCATGGCTGGACCCCCAAATAATATTACTTTACGTGCTAAGGGATATCTAGAGAGTGGGATAGGTTTAATAACTACGCTCACCCTAATGCGTACCCTAACCCTAACTCCTACCCTAAACCTAACGCGTACCCTAATCCTAACCCGTACCCTAAAACGAGCCCTAACCCTAATAGTAGCCCTAACCCTAACCCTAACCCATTCCCTACGCCCTACCCGAACCCCTCCCCGAACCCGTACCCTAAGCCGTACCCTAACCCTCACCCTAACCCTAACCCTAACCCTAAGTTACCCTTGACTGCTTCTGCCTCCAATAGATTTCCTAAGCACTAGTGTTTTAAGGAACAGGTTAAAAAGAGAATCCTAATGTGATTTCTTGATAATGGGTGTGTTCCTTATCTTCTCCTAGTGTCTAAACTCTTCTCCATGGCTGGACCCCCAAATAATATTCCTTTACGTGCTAAGGGGTATCTAGAGAGTGGGATAGGTTTAATAACTAACCTCACCCTATCGCGTACCCTAACCCTAACCCCTACCCTAACACTAAGGCGTACCCTAATCCTAACCCGTAACCTAAACCGAGCACTAACCCTAACACTAACCCTAACCCTAACCCTAACCCATACCCTACGCCCTACCCGAACCCCTCCCCGAACCCGTACCCTAAGCCGTACCCTAACCCTCACGCTAACCCTAACCCTAACCCTAAGCTACCCTTGATTGCTTCTGCCTCCAATAGATTTCCTAAGCACTAGTGTTTTAAGGAACAGGTTAAAAAGAGAATCCTAATGTGATTTCTTGATAATGGGTGTGTTCCTTATCTTCTCCTCGTGTCTAAACTCTTGTCCATGGCTGGACACCCTAATAATATTCCTTTACGTGCTAAGGGGTATCTAGAGAGTGTGCTAGGTTTAATAACTACCCTCAGCCTAACGTGTACCCTAACCGTAACCCCTACCCTAACCCTAACGCGTACCCTAATCCTAACCCGTACCCTAAACCGAGCCCTAACCCTAACACTAACCCTAAACCTAACCCTAAACCATACCCTACGCCCTACACGAACCCCTCCCCGAACCCGTACCCTAAGCCATACCCTAACCCTCACCCTAACCCTAACCCTAACCCTAAGCTACCCTTGAGTGCTTCTGCCTCCAATAGATTTCCTAAGCACTAGTGTTTTAAGGAACAGGTTAAAAAGAGAATCCTAATGTGATTTCTTGATAATGGGTGTGTTCCTTATCTTCTGCTAGTGTCTAAATTCTTCTCCATGGCTGGACCCCCAAATAATATTCCTTTACGTGCTAAGGGGTATCTAGAGAGTGGGATAAGTTTAATAACTACCCTCACCCTAACGCGTACCCTAACCCTAACCCCTAACCTAACCCTAAAGCGTACCCTAATCCTAACCCGTACCCTAAACCGAGCCCTAACCCTAACACTAACGCTAACCCTAACACTAACCCATACCCTACGCCCTACCCGAACCCCTCCCCGAACCCGTACCCTAAGCCATACCCTAACCCTCACCCTAACCCTAACCCTAAACCTACGCTACCCTTGATGGCTTCTGCCTACAATAGATTTCCTAAGCACTAGTGTTTTAAGGAACAGTTTAAAAAGAGAATCATTTTGTGATTTCTTGATAATGGGTATGTTCCTTATCTTCTCCTAGTGTCTAAACTCTTCTCCATGGCTGGACCCCCAAATAATATTCCTTTACGTGCTAAGGGGTATCTAGAGAGTGGGATAGTTTTAATAACTGCCCTCACCCTAAAGCGTACCCTAACCCTAACCCCTACCCTAACCCTAACGCGTACCCTAATCCTAACCCGTACACTAAACCGAGCCCTAAACCTAACACTAACCCTAACCCTAACCCTAACCAATACCCTAGGTCCTACCCGAACCCCTCCCCGAACCCGTACCCTAAGCCATACCCTAACCCTCACCCTAACCCTAACCCTAACCCTAAGCTACCCTTGACTGCTTCTGCCTCCAATAGATTTCCTAAGCACTAGTGTTTTAAGGAACAGGTTAAAAAGAGAATCCTAATGTGATTTCGTGATAATGGGTGTGTTCCTTATCTTCTCCTAGTGTCTAAACTCTTCTCCATGGCTGGACCCCCAAATAATATCCTTTACGTGCTAAGGGGTATCTAGAGAGTGGGATAGGTTTAATAACTAACCTCACCCTATCGCGTACCCTAACCCTAACCCATACCCTAACCCTGAAGCGTACCCTAATCCTAACCCGTACCCTAAACCGAGCCCTAACCCTAACACTAACCCTAACCCTAACCCTAAACCATACCCTACGCCCTACCCGAACCCCTCCCCGAACCAGTACCCTAAGCCATACCTTAACCCTCACCCTAACCCTAACCCTAAACCTAAGCTACCCTTGATGGCTTCTGCCTCCAATAGATTTCCTAAGCACTAGTGTTTTAAGGAACAGTTTAAAAAGAGAATCATATTGTGATTTCTTGATAATGGGTATGTTCCTTATCTTCTCCTAGTGTCTAAACTCTTCTCCATGGCTGGACCCCCAAATAATATTCCTTTACGTGCTAAGAGGTATCTAGAGAGTGGGATAGGTTTAATAACTGCCCTCACCCTAAAGCGTACCCTAACCCTAACCCCTACCCTAACCCTAACGCGAAACCTAATCCTAACCCGTACCCTAAACCGAGCCCTAACCCTAACACTAACCGTAACCCTAATACTAAACCATACCCTACGCCCTACCCGAAACCCTCCCCGAAACCGTACCCTAAGCCGTACCCTAACCCTCACCCTAACCCTAACCCTAACCCTAAGCTACCCTTGATTGCTTCTGCCTCCAATAGATTTCCTAAGCACTAGTGTTTTAAGGAACAGGTTAAAAAGAGAATCCTAATGTGATTTTCTGATAATGGGTGTGTTCCTTATCTTCTCCTAGTGTCTAAATTCTTCTCCATTGCTGGACCCCAAAATAATATTCCTTTACGTGCTAAGAGGTATCTAGAGAGTGGGATAGGTTTAATAACTACCCTCACCCTAACGCGTACCCTAACCCTAACCCCTACCCTAACCCTAACACGTACCCTAATCCTAACCCGTACACTAAACCGAGCCCCAACCCTAACACTAACGCTAACCCTAACCCTAACCCATACCCTACGCCCTACCCGAAACCCTCCCCGAACCCGTACCCTAAGCCGTACCCTAACCCTCAATCTAACCCTAACCCTAACCCTAAGCTACCCTTGACTGCTTCTGCCTCCAATAGATTTCCTAAGCACTAGTGTTTTAAGGAACAGGTTAAAAAGAGAATCCTAATGTGATTTCTTGATAATGGGTGTGTTCCTTATCTTCTCCTACTGTCTAAACTGTTCGCCATGGCTGGACCCCCAAATAATATTCTTTTACGTGCTAAGGGGTATCTAGAGAGTGGGATAGGTTTAATAACTACCCTCACCCAAAAGCGTACCCTAACCCTAACCCCTACCCTAACCCTAACGCGTACCCTAATCCTAACCCGTACCCTAAACCGAGCCCTAACCCTAACACTAACCCTAACCCTCACCCTAACCCATACACTATGCCCTACCCGAACCCCTCCCCGAACCCGTAACCTAACCCTCACCTTAACCCTAAACCTAACACTAAGCTACCCTTGACTGCTTCTGCCTCCAATAGATTTCCTAAGCACTAGTGTTTTAAGGAACAGGTTAAAAAGAGAATCCTAATGTGATTTCTTGATAATGGGTGTGTTCCTTATCTTCTCCTCGTGTCTAAAGTCTTCTCCATGGCTGGACCCCCAAATAATATTCCTTTACGTGCTAAGGGGTATCTAGAGAGTGGGAGAGGTTTAATAACTAACCTCACCCTAACGCGTACCCTAACCCTAACCCCTACCCTAACCCTAACGCGTACCCTAATCCTAACCCGTACCCTAAACCGAGCCCTAACCCTAACACTACCCGTAACCCTAACCCTAACCCATACCCTACGCCCTAACCGAACCCCTCCCCGAACCCGTACCCTAAGCCATACCCTAACCCTAACACTAACCCTAAGCTACCCTTGACGGCTTCTGCCTCCAATAGATTTCCTAAGCACTAGTGTTTTAAGGAACAGGTTAAAAAGAGAATCCTAATGTGATTTCTTGATAATGGGTGTGTTCCTTATCTTCTGCTAGTGTCTAAATTCTTCTCCATGGCTGGACCCCCAAATAATATTCCTTTACGTGCTAAGGGGTATCTAGAGAGTGGGATAAGTTTAATAACTACCCTCACCCTAACGCGTACCCTAACCCTAACCCCTAACCTAACCCTAAAGCGTACCCTAATCCTAACCCGTACCCTAAACCGAGCCCTAACCCTAACACTAACGGTAACCCTAACACTAACCCATACCCTACGCCCTACCCGAACCCCTCCCCGAACCCGTACCCTAAGCCATACCCTAACCCTCACCCTAACCCTAACCCTAAACCTACGCTACCCTTGATGGCTTCTGCCTACAATAGATTTCCTAAGCACTAGTGTTTTAAGGAACAGTTTAAAAAGAGAATCATTTTGTGATTTCTTGATAATGGGTATGTTCCTTATCTTCTCCTAGTGTCTAAACTCTTCTCCATGGCTGGACCCCCAAATAATATTCCTTTACGTGCTAAGGGGTATCTAGAGAGTGGGATAGTTTTAATAACTGCCCTCATCCTAAAGCGTACCCTTACCCTAACCCCTACCCTAACCCTAACGCGTACCCTAATCCTAACCCGTACACTAAACCGAGCCCTAAACCTAACACTAACCCTAACCCTAACCCTAACCAATACCCTAGGTCCTACCCGAACCCCTCCCCGAACCCGTACCCTAAGCCATACCCTAACCCTCACCCTAACCCTAACCCTAACCCTAAGCTACCCTTGACTGCTTCTGCCTCCAATAGATTTCCTAAGCACTAGTGTTTTAAGGAACAGGTTAAAAAGAGAATCCTAATGTGATTTCGTGATAATGGGTGTGTTCCTTATCTTCTCCTAGTGTCTAAACTCTTCTCCATGGCTGGACCCCCAAATAATATCCTTTACGTGCTAAGGGGTATCTAGAGAGTGGGATAGGTTTAATAACTAACCTCACCCTATCGCGTACCCTAACCCTAACCCATACCCTAACCCTGAAGCGTACCCTAATCCTAACCCGTACCCTAAACCGAGCCCTAACCCTAACACTAACCCTAACCCTAACCCTAAACCATACCCTACGCCCTACCCGAACCCCTCCCCGAACCCGTACCCTAAGCCATACCTTAACCCTCATCCTAACCCTAACCCTAAACCTAAGCTACCCTTGATGGCTTCTGCCTCCAATAGATTTCCTAAGCACTAGTGTTTTAAGGAACAGTTTAAAAAGAGAATCATATTGTGATTTCTTGATAATGGGTATGTTCCTTATCTTCTCCTAGTGTCTAAACTCTTCTCCATGGCTGGACCCCCAAATAATATTCCTTTACGTGCTAAGAGGTATCTAGAGAGTGGGATAGGTTTAATAACTGCCCTCACCCTAAAGCGTACCCTAACCCTAACCCCTACCCTAACCCTAACGCGTAACCTAATCCTAACCCGTACCCTAAACCGAGCCCTAACCCTAACACTAACCGTAACCCTAATACTAAACCATACCATACGCCCTACCCGAAACCCTCCCCGAAACCGTACCCTAAGCCGTACCCTAACCCTCACCCTAACCCTAACCCTAACCCTAAGCTACCCTTGATTGCTTCTGCCTCCAATAGATTTCCTAAGCACTAGTGTTTTAAGGAACAGGTTAAAAAGAGAATCCTAATGTGATTTTCTGATAATGGGTGTGTTCCTTATCTTCTCCTAGTGTCTAAATTCTTCTCCATTGCTGGACCCCAAAATAATATTCCTTTACGTGCTAAGAGGTATCTAGAGAGTGGGATAGGTTTAATAACTACCCTCACCCTAACGCGTACCCTAACCCTAACCCCTACCCTAACCCTAACACGTACCCTAATCCTAACCCGTACACTAAACCGAGCCCCAACCCTAACACTAACGCTAACCCTAACCCTAACCCATACCCTACGCCCTACCCGAAACCCTCCCCGAACCCGTACCCTAAGCCGTACCCTAACCCTCAATCTAACCCTAACCCTAACCCTAAGCTACCCTTGACTGCTTCTGCCTCCAATAGATTTCCTAAGCACTAGTGTTTTAAGGAACAGGTTAAAAAGAGAATCCTAATGTGATTTCTTGATAATGGGTGTGTTCCTTATCTTCTCCTACTGTCTAAACTGTTCGCCATGGCTGGACCCCCAAATAATATTACTTTACGTGCTAAGGGATATCTACAGAGTGGGATAGGTTTAATAACTACGCTCACCCTAATGCGTACCCTAACCCTAACCCCTACCCTAACCCTAAAGCGTACCCTAATCCTAACCCGTAACCTAAACCGAGCCCTAGCCCTAACACTAACCCTAACCCTAACCCTAACCGATACCCTACGCCCTACCCGAACCCCTCCCCGAACCCGTAACCTAAGCCATACCCTAACCCTCACCCTAACCCTAACCCTAAAACTAAGCTACCCTTGATGGCTTCTGCCTCCAATAGATTTCCTAAGCACTAGTGTTTTAAGGAACAGTTTAAAAAGAGAATCATATTGTGATTTCTTGATAATGGGTATGTTCCTTATCTTCTCCTAATGTCTAAACTCTTCTCCATGGCTGGACCCCCAAATAATATTCCTTTACGTGCTAAGGGGTATCTAGAGAGTGGGATAGGTTTAATAACTGCCCTCACCCTAAAGCGTACCCTAACCCTAACCCCTACCCTAACACTAACGCGTACCCTAATCCTAACCCGTACCCTAAACCGAGCCCTAACCCTAACACTAACCGTAACCCTAATCCTAAACCATACCCTACGCCCTACCCGAACCCCTCCCCGAAACCGTACCCTAAGCCGTACCCTAACCCTCACCCTAACCCTAAACCTAACCCTAAGCTACCCTTGATTGCTTCTGCCTCCAATAGATTTCCTAAGCACTAGTGTTTTAAGGACCAGGTTAAAAAGAGAATCCTAATGTGATTTCTTGATAATGGGTGTGTTCCTTATCTTCTCCTCGTGCCTAAACTCTTGTCCATGGCTGGACCCCCAAATAATATTCCTTTACGTGCTAAGGGGTATCTAGAGAGTGTGACAGGTTTAATAACTACCCTCAGCCTAACGCGTACCCTAACCCTAACCCCTACCCTAACCCTAACGCGTACCCTAATCCTAACCCGTAACCTAAACCGAGCCCTAAACCAAACACTAACCTTAACACTAACCCTAACCAATACCCTACATCCTACCCGAACCCCTCCCCGAACCCGTACCCTAAGCCATACCCTAACCCTCACCCTAACCCTAAACCTAACCCTAAGCTACCCTTGATTGCTTCTGCCTCCAATAGATTTCCTAAGCACTAGTGTTTTAAGGAACAGGTTAAAAAGAGAATCCTAATGTGATTTCTTGATAATGGGTGTGTTCCTTATCTTCTCCTACTGTCTAAACTGTTCGCCATGGCTGGACCCCCAAATAATATTACTTTACGTGCTAAGGGATATCTACAGAGTGGGATAGGTTTAATAACTACGCTCACCCTAATGCGTACCCTAACCCTAACCCCTACCCTAACCCTAACGCGTACCCTAATCCTAACCCGTACCCTAAACCGAGCCCTAACCCTAACAGTAGCCCTAACCCTAACCCTAACCCATTCCCTACGCCCTACCCGAACCCCTCCCCGAACCCGTACCCTAAGCCGTACCCTAACCCTCACCCTAACCCTAACCCGAACCCTAAGCTACCCTTGACTGCTTCTGCCTCCAATAGATTTCCTAAGCACTAGTGTATTAAGGAACAGGTTAAAAAGAGAATCCTAATGTGATTTCCTGATAATGGGTGTGTTCCTTATCTTCTGCTAGTGTCTAAATTCTTCTCCATGGCTGGACCCCCAAATAATATTCCTTTACGTGCTAAGGGGTATCTAGAGAGTGGGAGAGGTTTAATAACTAACCTCACCCTAACGCGTACCCTAACCCTAACCCCTACCCTAACCCTAACGCGTACCCTAATCCTAACCCGTACCCTAAACCGAGCCCTAACCCTAACACTACCCGTAACCCTAACCCTAACCCATACCCTACGCCCTAACCGAACCCCTCCCCGAACCCGTACCCTAAGCCATACCCTAACCCTAACACTAACCCTAAGCTACCCTTGACTGCTTCTGCCTCCAATAGACTTCCTAAGCACTAGTGTTTTAAGGAACAGTTTAAAAAGATAATCATATTGTGATTTCTTAATAATGGGTGTTTTCCTTATCTTCTCCTAGTGTTTAAACTCTTCTCCATGGCTGGACCCCCAAATAATATTCCTTTACGTGCTAAGGGGTATCTACAGAGTGGGATAGGTTTAATAACTACCCTCACGCTAAAGTGTACCCTAACCCTAACCCCTACACTAATCCTAACCCGTACCCTAAACCGAGCCCTAACCCTAACACTAACCCTAACCCTAACCCTAACCCATACCCTACGCCCTACCCGAACCCCTCCCCGAACCCGTACCCTAAGCCGTACCCTAACCCTCACCCTAACCCTAAACCTAACCCTAACCCTAAGCTACCCTTGACGGCTTCTGCCTCCAATAGATTTCCTAAGCACTAGTGTTTTAAGGAACAGGTTAAAAAGAGAATCCTAATGTGATTTCTTGATAATGGGTGTGTTCCTTATCTTCTCCTAGTGTCTAAACTCTTCTCCATGGCTGGACCCCCAAATAATATTGCTTTACGTGCTAAGGGGTATCTAGAGAGTGGGATAGGTTTAATAACTACCCTCACCCTATCGCGTACCCTAACCCTAACCCCTACCCTAACACTAACGCGTACCCTAATCCTAACCCGTACCCTAATCCGAGCCCTAAACCTAACACTAACCCTAACCCTAACCCTAACCCATACCCTACGCCCTACCCGAACCCCTCCCCGAACCCGTACCCTAAGCCATACCCTAACCCTCACCCTAACCCTCACCCTAACCCTAAGCTACCCTTGACGGCTTCTGCCTGCAATAGATTTCCTAAGCACTAGTGTTTTAAGGAACAGGTTAAAAAGAGAATCCTAATGTGATTTCTTGATAATGGGTGTGTTCCTTATCTTCTCCTCGTGTCTAAACTCTTCTCCTTGGCTGGTCCCCCAAATAATATCCCTTTACGTGCTAAGGGGTATCTAGAGAGTGTGATAGGTTTAATAACTACCCTCACCCTAACGCGTACCCTAACCCTAACCACTACCCTAACCCTAACGTGTACCCTAATCCTAACCCGTACCCTAATCCTAACCCGTAACCTAAACCGAGCCCTAACCCTAACACTAACCCTAACCCTCACCCTAACCCATACCCTACGCCCTACCCGAACCCCTCCCCGAACCCGTACCCTAAGCCGTACCCTAACCCTCACCCTAACCCTAACCCTAACCCTAAGCTACCCTTGACGGCTTCTGCCTCCAATATATTTCCTAAGCACTAGTGTTTTAAGAAACAGGTTAAAAAGAGAATCCTAATGTGACTTCTTGATAATGGGTATGTTCATTATCTTCTCCTAGTGTCTAAACTCTTCTCCATGGCTGGACCCCCAAATAATATTCCTTTACGTGCTATGGGGTATCTAGAGAGAGGGAGAGGTTTAATAACTACCCTCACTCTAACGCGTACCCTAACCCTAACCCCTACCCTAACCCTAACGCGTACCCTAATCCTAACCCGTACCCTAAAACGAGCCCTAACCCTAACACTAACCCTAACCCTAACCCTAACCCATACCCTACGCCCTACCCGAACACCTCCCCGAACCCGTACCCTAAGCCTTACCCTAACCCTCACCCTAACCCTAACCCTAACCCTAAGCTACCCTTGACTGCTTCTGCCTCCAATAGATTTCCTAAGCACTAGTGTTTTAAGGAACAGGTTAAAAAGAGAATCCTAAAGTGATTTCTTGATAATGGGTGTGTTCCTTATCTTCTCCTAGTGTCTAAACTCTTCTCTATGGCTGGACCCCCAAATAATATTTCTTTACGTGCTAAGGGGTATCTAGAGAGTGGGATAGGTTTAATAACTAACCTCACCCTATCGCGTACCCTAACCCTAACCCCTACCGTAAAACTCAGGCGTACCGTAATCCTAACCCGTACCCTAAACCGAGCCCTAAACCTAACACTAACCCTAACCCTAAACCTAACCCATACCCTACGCCCTACCCGAACCCCTCCCTGAACCCGTACCCTAAGCCGTACCCTAACCCTCACCCTAACCCTGAGCTACCCTTGACGGCTTCTGCCTCCAATAGATTTCCTAAGCACTAGTGTTTTAAGGAACAGGTTAAAAAGAGAATCCTAATGTGATTTCTTGATAATGGGTGTGTTCCTTATCTTCTCCTCGTGTCTAAACTCTTCTCCATGGCTGGACCCCCAAATAATATTCCTTTACGTGCTATGGGGTATCTAGAGAGAGGGAGAGGTTTAAAAGCTACCCTCACCCTAACGCGTACCCTAACCCTAACCCCTACCCTAACCCTAACGCGTACACTAATCCTAAACCGTACCCTAAACCGAGCCCTAACCCTAACACTAACCCTAACCCTAACCCTAACCCATACCCTACGCCCTACCCGAACCCCTCCCCGAACCCGTAACCTAAGCCATACCCTAACCCTCACCCTAACCCTAACCCTAACCCTAAGCTACCCTTGACTGCTTCTGCCTCAAATAGATTTCCTAAGCTCTAGTGTTTTAAGGAACAGGTTAAAAAGAGAATCCTAATGTGATTTCTTGATAATGGGTGTGTTCCTTATCTTCTCCTAGTGTCTAAATTCTTCTCCATGGCTGGACCCCCAAATAATATTCCTTTACGTGCTAAGGGGTATCTAGAGAGTGGGATAGGTTTAATAACTACCCTCACTCTAACGCGTACCCTAACCCTAACCCCTACCCTAACCCTAACACGTACCCTAATCCTAACCCGTACCCTAAACCGAGCCCTAACCCCAACACTAGCCCTAACTCTAACCCTAACCCAAATCCTACGCCCTACCCGAACCCCTCCCCGAACCCGTACCTTAAGCCGTACCCTAACCCTCACCCTAACCCTAACCCTAACCCTAAGCTACCCTTGACTGCTTCTGCCTCCAATAGATTTCCTAAGCACTAGTGTTTTAAGGAACAGGTTAAAAAGAGAATCCTAATGTGATTTCTTGATAATGGGTGTGTTCCTTATCTTCTCCTCTTGTCTAAACTCTTCTCCATGGCTGGACCCCCAAATAATATTCCTTTACGTGCTAAGGGGTATCTAGAGAGTGGGATAGGTTTAATAACTACCCTCACCCTAACGCGTACCCTAACCCTAACCCCTACCCTAACACTAACACGTACACTAATCCTAACCCGTACCCTAAACGGAGCCCTAACCCTAACACTAACCCTAACCCTAACCCTAAACCATACCCTACGCCCTACCCGAACCCTTCCCCGAACCCGTACCCTAAGCCGTACCCTAACCCTCACCCTAACCCTAACCCTAACCCTAAGCTACCCTTGACTGCTTCTGCCTCCAATAGATTTCCTAAGCACTAGTGTTTTAAGGAACAGGTTAAAAAGAGAATCCTAATGGGATTCTTGATAATGCGGGTGTTCCTTATCTTCTCCTCGTGTCTAAACTCTTCTCCATGGCTGGACCCCCAAATAATATTCCTTTACTTGCTAAGGTGTATCTAGAGAGTGGGATAGGTTTAATAACTACCCTCACCCTAACGCGTACCCTAACCCTAACCCCTACCCTATCCCTAAAGCGTACCCTAATCCTAACCCGTAACCTAAACCGAGCCCTAACCCTAACACTAACCCTAACCCTAACCCTAACCCATACCCTACGCCCTACCCGAACCCTTCCCCGAACCCGTACCCTAAGCCGTACCCTAACCCTCACCCTAACCCTAACCCTAACCCTAAGCTACCCTTGACTGCTTCTGCCTCCAATAGATTTCCTAAGCACTAGTGTTTTAAGGAACAGGTTAAAAAGAGAATCCTAATGGGATTCTTGATAATGGGGGTGTTCCTTATCTTCTCCTCGTGTCTAAACTCTTCTCCATGGCTGGACCCCCAAATAATATTACTTTACGTGCTAAGGGATATCTACAGAGTGGGATAGGTTTAATAACTACGCTCACCCTAATGCGTACCCTAACCCTAACCCCTACCCTAACCCTAAAGCGTACCCTAATCCTAACCCGTAACCTAAACCGAGCCCTAACCCTAACACTAACCCTAACCCTAACCCTAACCCATACCCTACGCCCTACCCGAACCCCTCCCCGAACCCGTACCCTAAGCCATACCCTAACCCTCACCCTAACCCTAACCCTAAAACTAAGCTACCCTTGATGGCTTCTGCCTCCAATAGATTTCCTAAGCACTAGTGTTTTAAGGAACAGTTTAAAAAGAGAATCATATTGTGATTTCTTGATAATGGGTATGTTCCTTATCTTCTCCTAGTGTCTAAACTCTTCTCCATGGCTGGACCCCCAAATAATATTCCTTTACGTGCTAAGGGGTATCTAGAGAGTGGGATAGGTTTAATAACTGCCCTCACCCTAAAGCGTACCCTAACCCTAACCCCTACCCTAACACTAACGCGTACCCTAATCCTAACCCGTACCCTAAACCGAGCCCTAACCCTAACACTAACCGTAACCCTAATCCTAAACCATACCCTACGCCCTACCCGAACCCCTCCCCGAAACCGTACCCTAAGCCGTACCCTAACCCTCACCCTAACCCTAAACCTAACCCTAAGCTACCCTTGATTGCTTCTGCCTCCAATAGATTTCCTAAGCACTAGTGTTTTAAGGAACAGGTTAAAAAGAGAATCCTAATGTGATTTCTTGATAATGGGTGTGTTCCTTATCTTCTCCTCGTGCCTAAACTCTTGTCCATGGCTGGACCCCCAAATAATATTCCTTTACGTGCTAAGGGGTATCTAGAGAGTGTGATAGGTTTAATAACTACCCTCAGCCTAACGCGTACCCTAACCCTAACCCCTACCCTAACCCTAACGCGTACCCTAATCCTAACCCGTAACCTAAACCGAGCCCTAAACCAAACACTAACCTTAACACTAACCCTAACCAATACCCTACATCCTACCCGAACCCCTCCCCGAACCCGTACCCTAAGCCATACCCTAACCCTCACCCTAACCCTAAACCTAACCCTAAGCTACCCTTGATTGCTTCTGCCTCCAATAGATTTCCTAAGCACTAGTGTTTTAAGGAACAGGTTAAAAAGAGAATCCTAATGTGATTTCTTGATAATGGGTGTGTTCCTTATCTTCTCCTACTGTCTAAACTGTTCGCCAGGGCTGGACCCCCAAATAATATTACTTTACGTGCTAAGGGATATCTACAGAGTGGGATAGGTTTAATAACTACGCTCACCCTAATGCGTACCCTAACCCTAACCCCTACCCTAACCCTAACGCGTACCCTAATCCTAACCCGTACCCTAAACCGAGCCCTAACCCTAACAGTAGCCCTAACCCTAACCCTAACCCATTCCCTACGCCCTACCCGAACCCCTCCCCGAACGCGTACCCTAAGCCGTACCCTAACCCTCACCCTAACCCTAACCCGAACCCTAAGCTACCCTTGACTGCTTCTGCCTCCAATAGATTTCCTAAGCACTAGTGTATTAAGGAACAGGTTAAAAAGAGAATCCTAATGTGATTTCCTGATAATGGGTTTGTTCCTTATCTTCTGCTAGTGTCTAAATGATTCTCCATGGCTGGTCCCCCAAATAATATTCCTTTACGTGCTAAGGGGTATATAGAGAGTGGGATAGGTTTAATAACTACCCTCACCCTAACGCGTACCCTAACCCTAACCCCTACCCTAACCCTAACACGTACCCTAATCCTAACCCGTACACTAAACCGAGCCCTAACCCTAACACTAACTCTAACCCTAACCCTAACCCATACCCTACGCCCTACCCGAACCCCTCCCCGAACCCGTACCCTAAGCCGTACCCTAACCCTCAATCTAACCCTAACCCTAACCCTAAGCTACCCTTGACTGCTTCTGCCTCCAATAGATTTCCTAAGCACTAGTGTTTTAAGGAACAGTTTAAAAAGAGAATCATATTGTGATTTCTTGATAATGGGTGTGTTCCTTATCTTCTCCTAGTGTCTAAACTCTTCTCCATGGCTGGACCCCCAAATAATATTCCTTTACGTGCTAAGGGGTATCTAGAGAGTGGGATAGGTTTAATAACTACCCTCACCCAAAAGCGTACCCTAACCCTAACACCTACCCTAACCCTAACGCGTACCCTAATCCTAACCCGTACCCTAAACCGAGCCCTAACCCTAACACTAACCCTAACCCTCACCCTAACCCATACACTATGCCCTACCCGAACCCCTCCCCGAACCCGTAACCTAACCCTCACCTTAACCCTAAACCTAACACTAAGCTACCCTTGACTGCTTCTGCCTCCAATAGATTTCCTAAGCACTAGTGTTTTAAGGAACAGGTTAAAAAGAGAATCCTAATGTGATTTCTTGATAATGGGTGTGTTCCTTATCTTCTCCTCGTGTCTAAAGTCTTCTCCATGGCTGGACCCCCAAATAATATTCCTTTACGTGCTAAGGGGTATCTAGAGAGTGGGAGAGGTTTAATAACTAACCTCACCCTAACGCGTACCCTAACCCTAACCCCTACCCTAACCCTAACGCGTACCCTAATCCTAACCCGTACCCTAAACCGAGCCCTAACCCTAACACTACCCGTAACCCTAACCCTAACCCATACCCTACGCCCTAACCGAACCCCTCCCCGAACCCGTACCCTAAGCCATACCCTAACCCTAACACTAACCCTAAGCTACCCTTGACTGCTTCTGCCTCCAATAGACTTCCTAAGCACTAGTGTTTTAAGGAACAGTTTAAAAAGATAATCATATTGTGATTTCTTGATAATGGGTGTTTTCCTTATCTTCTCCTAGTGTTTAAACTCTTCTCCATGGCTGGACCCCCAAATAATATTCCTTTACGTGCTAAGGGGTATCTACAGAGTGGGATAGGTTTAATAACTACCCTCACGCTAAAGTGTACCCTAACCCTAACCCCTACACTAATCCTAACCCGTACCCTAAACCGAGCCCTAACCCTAACACTAACCCTAACCCTAACCCTAACCCATACCCTACGCCCTACCCGAACCCCTCCCCGAACCCGTACCCTAAGCCGTACCCTAACCCTCACCCTAACCCTAAACCTAACCCTAACCCTAAGCTACCCTTGACGGCTTCTGCCTCCAATAGATTTCCTAAGCACTAGTGTTTTAAGGAACAGGTTAAAAAGAGAATCCTAATGTGATTTCTTGATAATGGGTGTGTTCCTTATCTTCTCCTAGTGTCTAAACTCTTCTCCATGGCTGGACCCCCAAATAATATTGCTTTACGTGCTAAGGGGTATCTAGAGAGTGGGATAGGTTTAATAACTACCCTCACCCTATCGCGTACCCTAACCCTAACCCCTACCCTAACACTAACACGTACACTAATCCTAACCCGTACCCTAAACGGAGCCCTAACCCTAACACTAACCCTAACCCTAACCCTAAACCATACCCTACGCCCTACCCGAACCCTTCCCCGAACCCGTACCCTAAGCCGTACCCTAACCCTCACCCTAACCCTAACCCTAACCCTAAGCTACCCTTGACTGCTTCTGCCTCCAATAGATTTCCTAAGCACTAGTGTTTTAAGGAACAGGTTAAAAAGAGAATCCTAATGGGATTCTTGATAATGGGGGTGTTCCTTATCTTCTCCTCGTGTCTAAACTCTTCTCCATGGCTGGACCCCCAAATAATATTCCTTTACTTGCTAAGGGGTATCTAGAGAGTGGGATAGGTTTAATAACTACCCTCACCCTAACGCGTACCCTAACCCTAACCCCTACCCTATCCCTAAAGCGTACCCTAATCCTAACCCGTAACCTAAACCGAGCCCTAACCCTAACACTAACCCTAACCCTAACCCTAACCCATACCCTACGCCCTACCCGAACCCCTCCCCGAACCCGTACCCTAAGCCATACCCTAACCCTCACCCTAACCCTAACCCTAAACCTAAGCTACCCTTGATGGCTTCTGCCTCCAATAGATTTCCTAAGCACTAGTGTTTTAAGGAACAGTTTAAAAAGAGAATCATATTGTGATTTCTTGATAATGGGTATGTTCCTTATCTTCTCCTAGTGTCTAAACTCTTCTCCATGGCTGGACCCCCAAATAATATTCCTTTAGGTGCTAAGGGGTATCTAGAGAGTGGGATAGGTTTAATAACTGCCCTCACCCTAAAGCGTACCCTAACCCTAACCCCTACCCTAACACTAACGCGTACCCTAATCCTAACCCGTACCCTAAACCGAGCCCTAACCCTAACACTAACCCTAACCCTAACCGTAACCCATACCCTACGCCCTACCCGAACCCCTCCCCGAACCCGTACCCTAAGCCATACCCTAACCCTCACCCTAACCCTAACCCTAAACCTAAGCTACCCTTGATGGCTTCTGCCTCCAATAGATTTCCTAAGCACTAGTGTTTTAAGGAACAGTTTAAAAAGAGAATCATATTGTGATTTCTTGATAATGGGTGTGTTCCTTATCTTCTCCTAGTGTCTAAACTCTTCTCCATGGCTGGACCCCCAAATAATATTGCTTTACGTGCTAAGGGGTATCTAGAGAGTGGGATAGGTTTAATAACTACCCTCACCCTATCGCGTACCCTAACCCTAACCCCTACCCTAACACTAACACGTACACTAATCCTAACCCGTACCCTAAACGGAGCCCTAACCCTAACACTAACCCTAACCCTAACCCTAAACCATACCCTACGCCCTACCCGAACCCTTCCCCGAACCCGTACCCTAAGCCGTACCCTAACCCTCACCCTAACCCTAACCCTAACCCTAAGCTACCCTTGACTGCTTCTGCCTCCAATAGATTTCCTAAGCACTAGTGTTTTAAGGAACAGGTTAAAAAGAGAATCCTAATGGGATTCTTGATAATGGGGGTGTTCCTTATCTTCTCCTCGTGTCTAAACTCTTCTCCATGGCTGGACCCCCAAATAATATTCCTTTACTTGCTAAGGGGTATCTAGAGAGTGGGATAGGTTTAATAACTACCCTCACCCTAACGCGTACCCTAACCCTAACCCCTACCCTATCCCTAAAGCGTACCCTAATCCTAACCCGTAACCTAAACCGAGCCCTAACCCTAACACTAACCCTAACCCTAACCCTAACCCATACCCTACGCCCTACCCGAACCCCTCCCCGAACCCGTACCCTAAGCCATACCCTAACCCTCACCCTAACCCTAACCCTAAACCTAAGCTACCCTTGATGGCTTCTGCCTCCAATAGATTTCCTAAGCACTAGTGTTTTAAGGAACAGTTTAAAAAGAGAATCATATTGTGATTTCTTGATAATGGGTATGTTCCTTATCTTCTCCTAGTGTCTAAACTCTTCTCCATGGCTGGACCCCCAAATAATATTCCTTTAGGTGCTAAGGGGTATCTAGAGAGTGGGATAGGTTTAATAACTGCCCTCACCCTAAAGCGTACCCTAACCCTAACCCCTACCCTAACACTAACGCGTACCCTAATCCTAACCCGTACCCTAAACCGAGCCCTAACCCTAACACTAACCGTAACCCTAATCCTAAACCATACCCTACGCCCTACCCGAACCACGCCCCGAAACCGTACCCTAAGCCGTACCCTAACCATCACCCTAACCCTAAACCTAACCCTAAGCTACCCTTGATTGCTTCTGCCTCCAATAGATTTCCTAAGCACTAGTGTTTTAAGGAACAGGTTAAAAAGAGAATCCTAATGTGATTTCTTGATAATGGGTGTGTTCCTTATCTTCTCCTCGTGTCTAAACTCTTCTCCATGGCTGGACCCCCAAATAATATTCCTTTACGTGCTAAGGGGTATGTAGAGAGTGGGATAGGTTTAATAACTACCCTCACCCTAACGCGTACCCTAACCCTAACCCCTACCCTAACACTAACACGTACACTAATCCTAACCCGTACCCTAAACGGAGCCCTAACCCTAACACTAACCCTAACCCTAACCCTAACCCATACCCTACGCCCTACCCGAACCCTTCCCCGAACCCGTACCCTAAGCCGTACCCTAACCCTCACCCTAACCCTAACCCTAACCCTAAGCTACCCTTGACTGCTTCTGCCTCCAATAGATTTCCTAAGCACTAGTGTTTTAAGGAACAGGTTAAAAAGAGAATCCTAATGTGATTTCTTGATAATGGGTGTGTTCCTTATCTTCTCCTCGTGTCTAAACTCTTCTCCATGGCTGGACCCCCAAATAATATTCCTTTACGTGCTAAGGGGTATCTAGAGAGTGGGATAGGTTTAATAACTACCCTCACCCTAACGCGTACCCTAACCCTAACCCCTACCCTAACACTAACACGTACACTAATCCTAACCCGTACCCTAAACGGAGCCCTAACCCTAACACTAACCCTAACCCTAACCCTAACCCATACCCTACGCCCTACCCGAACCCTTCCCCGAACCCGTACCCTAAGCCGTACCCTAACCCTCACCCTAACCCTAACCCTAACCCTAAGCTACCCTTGACTGCTTCTGCCTCCAATAAATTTCCTAAGCACTAGTGTTTTAAGGAACAGGTTAAAAAGAGAATCCTAATGGGATTCTTGATAATGGGGGTGTTCCTTATCTTCTCCTCGTGTCTAAACTCTTCTCCATGGCTGGACCCCCAAATAATATTACTTTACGTGCTAAGGGATATCTACAGAGTGGGATAGGTTTAAAAACTACGCTCACCCTAATGCGTACCCTAACCCTAACCCCTACCCTAACCCTAAAGCGTACCCTAATCCTAACCCGTAACCTAAACCGAGCCCTAACCCTAACACTAACCCTAACCCTAACCCTAACCCATACCCTACGCCCTACCCGAACCCCTCCCCGAACCCGTAACCTAAGCCATACCCTAACCCTCACCCTAACCCTAACCCTAAAACTAAGCTACCCTTGATGGCTTCTGCCTCCAATAGATTTCCTAAGCACTAGTGTTTTAAGGAACAGTTTAAAAAGAGAATCATATTGTGATTTCTTGATAATGGGTATGTTCCTTATCTTCTCCTAGTGTCTAAACTCTTCTCCATGGCTGGACCCCCAAATAATATTCCTTTACGTGCTAAGGGGTATCTAGAGAGTGGGATAGGTTTAATAACTGCCCTCACCCTAAAGCGTACCCTAACCCTAACCCCTACCCTAACACTAACGCGTACCCTAATCCTAACCCGTACCCTAAACCGAGCCCTAACCCTAACACTAACCGTAACCCTAATCCTAAACCATACCCTACGCCCTACCCGAACCCCTCCCCGAAACCGTACCCTAAGCCGTACCCTAACCCTCACCCTAACCCTAAACCTAACCCTAAGCTACCCTTGATTGCTTCTGCCTCCAATAGATTTCCTAAGCACTAGTGTTTTAAGGAACAGGTTAAAAAGAGAATCCTAATGTGATTTCTTGATAATGGGTGTGTTCCTTATCTTCTCCTCGTGCCTAAACTCTTGTCCATGGCTGGACCCCCAAATAATATTCCTTTACGTGCTAAGGGGTATCTAGAGAGTGTGATAGGTTTAATAACTACCCTCAGCCTAACGCGTACCCTAACCCTAACCCCTACCCTAACCCTAACGCGTACCCTAATCCTAACCCGTAACCTAAACCGAGCCCTAAACCAAACACTAACCTTAACACTAACCCTAACCAATACCCTACATCCTACCCGAACCCCTCCCCGAACCCGTACCCTAAGCCATACCCTAACCCTCACCCTAACCCTAAACCTAACCCTAAGCTACCCTTGATTGCTTCTGCCTCCAATAGATTTCCTAAGCACTAGTGTTTTAAGGAACAGGTTAAAAAGAGAATCCTAATGTGATTTCTTGATAATGGGTGTGTTCCTTATCTTCTCCTACTGTCTAAACTGTTCGCCAGGGCTGGACCCCCAAATAATATTACTTTACGTGCTAAGGGATATCTACAGAGTGGGATAGGTTTAATAACTACGCTCACCCTAATGCGTACCCTAACCCTAACCCCTACCCTAACCCTAACGCGTACCCTAATCCTAACCCGTACCCTAAACCGAGCCCTAACCCTAACAGTAGCCCTAACCCTAACCCTAACCCATTCCCTACGCCCTACCCGAACCCCTCCCCGAACGCGTACCCTAAGCCGTACCCTAACCCTCACCCTAACCCTAACCCGAACCCTAAGCTACCCTTGACTGCTTCTGCCTCCAATAGATTTCCTAAGCACTAGTGTATTAAGGAACAGGTTAAAAAGAGAATCCTAATGTGATTTCCTGATAATGGGTGTGTTCCTTATCTTCTGCTAGTGTCTAAATTCTTCTCCATGGCTGGACCCCCAAATAATATTCCTTTACGTGCTAAGGGGTATATAGAGAGTGGGATAGGTTTAATAACTACCCTCACCCTAACGCGTACCCTAACCCTAACCCCTACCCTAACCCTAACACGTACCCTAATCCTAACCCGTACACTAAACCGAGCCCTAACCCTAACACTAACTCTAACCCTAACCCTAACCCATACCCTACGCCCTACCAGAACCCCTCCCCGAACCCGTACCCTAAGCCGTACCCTACCCCTCAATCTAACCCTAACCCTAACCCTAAGCTACCCTTGACTGCTTCTGCCTCCAATAGATTTCCTAAGCACTAGTGTTTTAAGGAACAGTTTAAAAAGAGAATCATATTGTGATTTCTTGATAATGGGTGTGTTCCTTATCTTCTCCTAGTGTCTAAACTCTTCTCCATGGCTGGACCCCCAAATAATATTCCTTTACGTGCTAAGGGGTATCTAGAGAGTGGGATAGGTTTAATAACTACCCTCACCCAAAAGCGTACCCTAACCCTAACCCCTACCCTAACCCTAACGCGTACCCTAATCCTAACCCGTACCCTAAACCGAGCCCTAACCCTAACACTAACCCTAACCCTCACCCTAACCCATACACTATGCCCTACCCGAACCCCTCCCCGAACCCGTAACCTAACCCTCACCTTAACCCTAAACCTAACACTAAGCTACCCTTGACTGCTTCTGCCTCCAATAGATTTCCTAAGCACTAGTGTTTTAAGGAACAGGTTAAAAAGAGAATCCTAATGTGATTTCTTGATAATGGGTGTGTTCCTTATCTTCTCCTCGTGTCTAAAGTCTTCTCCATGGCTGGACCCCCCAATAATATTCCTTTACGTGCTAAGGGGTATCTAGAGAGTGGGAGAGGTTTAATAACTAACCTCACCCTAACGCGTACCCTAACCCTAACCCCTACCCTAACCCTAACGCGTACCCTAATCCTAACCCGTACCCTAAACCGAGCCCTAACCCTAACACTACCCGTAACCCTAACCCTAACCCATACCCTACGCCCTAACCGAACCCCTCCCCGAACCCGTACCCTAAGCCATACCCTAACCCTAACACTAACCCTAAGCTACCCTTGACTGCTTCTGCCTCCAATAGACTTCCTAAGCACTAGTGTTTTAAGGAACAGTTTAAAAAGATAATCATATTGTGATTTCTTGATAATGGGTGTTTTCCTTATCTTCTCCTAGTGTTTAAACTCTTCTCCATGGCTGGACCCCCAAATAATATTCCTTTACGTGCTAAGGGGTATCTACAGAGTGGGATAGGTTTAATAACTACCCTCACGCTAAAGTGTACCCTAACCCTAACCCCTACACTAATCCTAACCCGTACCCTAAACCGAGCCCTAACCCTAACACTAACCCTAACCCTAACCCTAACCCATACCCTACGCCCTACCCGAACCCCTCCCCGAACCCGTACCCTAAGCCGTACCCTAACCCTCACCCTAACCCTAAACCTAACCCTAACCCTAAGCTACCCTTGACGGCTTCTGCCTCCAATAGATTTCCTAAGCACTAGTGTTTTAAGGAACAGGTTAAAAAGAGAATCCTAATGTGATTTCTTGATAATGGGTGTGTTCCTTATCTTCTCCTAGTGTCTAAACTCTTCTCCATGGCTGGACCCCCAAATAATATTGCTTTACGTGCTAAGGGGTATCTAGAGAGTGGGATAGGTTTAATAACTACCCTCACCCTATCGCGTACCCTAACCCTAACCCCTACCCTAACACTAACGCGTACCCTAATCCTAACCCGTACCCTAAACCGAGCCCTAAACCTAACACTAACCCTAACCCTAACCCTAACCCATACCCTACGCCCTACCCGAACCCCTCCCCGAACCCGTACCCTAAGCCATACCCTAACCCTCACCCTAACCCTCACCCTAACCCTAAGCTACCCTTGACGGCTTCTGCCTGCAATAGATTTCCTAAGCACTAGTGTTTTAAGGAACAGGTTAAAAAGAGAATCCTAATGTGATTTCTTGATAATGGGTGTGTTCCTTATCTTCTCCTCGTGTCTAAACTCTTCTCCTTGGCTGGTCCCCCAAATAATATCCCTTTACGTGCTAAGGGGTATCTAGAGAGTGTGATAGGTTTAATAACTACCCTCACCCTAACGCGTACCCTAACCCTAACCACTACCCTAACCCTAACGTGTACCCTAATCCTAACCCGTACCCTAATCCTAACCCGTAACCTAAACCGAGCCCTAACCCTAACACTAACCCTAACCCTCACCCTAACCCATACCCTACGCCCTACCCGAACCCCTCCCCGAACCCGTACCCTAAGCCGTACCCTAACCCTCACCCTAACCCTAACCCTAACCCTAAGCTACCCTTGATGGCTTCTGCCTCCAATATATTTCCTAAGCACTAGTGTTTTAAGAAACAGGTTAAAAAGAGAATCCTAATGTGACTTCTTGATAATGGGTATGTTCCTTATCTTCTCCTAGTGTCTAAACTCTTCTCCATGGCTGGACCCCCAAATAATATTCCTTTACGTGCTATGGGGTATCTAGAGAGAGGGAGAGGTTTAATAACTACCCTCACTCTAACGCGTACCCTAACCCTAACCCCTACCCTAACCCTAACGCGTACCCTAATCCTAACCCGTACCCTAAAACGAGCCCTAACCCTAACACTAACCCTAACCCTAACCCTAACCCATACCCTACGCCCTACCCGAACACCTCCCCGAACCCGTACCCTAAGCCTTACCCTAACCCTCACCCTAACCCTAACCCTAACCCTAAGCTACCCTTGACTGCTTCTGCCTCCAATAGATTTCCTAAGCACTAGTGTTTTAAGGAACAGGTTAAAAAGAGAATCCTAATGTGATTTCGTGATAATGGGTGTGTTCCTTATTTTCTCCTAGTGTCTAAACTCTTCTCCATGGCTGGACCCCCAAATAATATTCCTTTACGTGCTAAGGGGTATCTAGAGAGTGGGATAGGTTTAATAACTACCCTCACCCTATCGCGTACCCTAACCCTAACCCTTACCCTAACACTAACGCGTACCCTAATCCTAACCCGTACCCTAAACCGAGCCCTAATCCTAACACTAACCCTAACCCTAACCCTAACCCATACCCTACGCCCTACCCGAACCCCTCCCCGAACCCGTTCCCTAAGACATACCCTAACCCTCAACCTAACCCTAACCCTAACCCTAAGCTACCCTTGACTGCTTCTGCCTCCAATAGATTTCCTAAGCACTAGTGTTTTAAGGAACAGGTTAAAAAGAGAATCCTAAAGTGATTTCTTGATAATGGGTGTGTTCCTTATCTTCTCCTAGTGTCTAAACTCTTCTCTATGGCTGGACCCCCAAATAATATTTCTTTACGTGCTAAGGGGTATCTAGAGAGTGGGATAGGTTTAATAACTAACCTTACCCTATCGCGTACCCTAACCCTAACCCCTACCGTAAAACTCAGGCGTACCGTAATCCTAACCCGTACCCTAAACCGAACCCTAAACCTAACACTAACCCTAACCCTAACCCTAACCCATACCCTACGCCCTACCCGAACCCCTCCCTGAACCCGTACCCTAAGCCGTACCCTAACCCTCACCCTAACCCTGAGCTACCCTTGACGGCTTCTGCCTCCAATAGATTTCCTAAGCACTAGTGTTTTAAGGAACAGGTTAAAAAGAGAATCCTAATGTGATTTCTTGATAATGGGTGTGTTCCTTATCTTCTCCTCGTGTCTAAACTCTTCTCCATGGCTGGACCCCCAAATAATATTCCTTTACGTGCTATGGGGTATCTAGAGAGAGGGAGAGGTTTAAAAGCTACCCTCACCCTAACGCGTACCCTAACCCTAACCCCTACCCTAACCCTAACGCGTACACTAATCCTAAACCGTACCCTAAACCGAGCCCTAACCCTAACACTAACCCTAACCCTAACCCTAACCCATACCCTACGCCCTACCCGAACCCCTCCCCGAACCCGTAACCTAAGCCATACCCTAACCCTCACCCTAACCCTAACCCTAACCCTAAGCTACCCTTGACTGCTTCTGCCTCAAATAGATTTCCTAAGCTCTAGTGTTTTAAGGAACAGGTTAAAAAGAGAATCCTAATGTGATTTCTTGATAATGGGTGTGTTCCTTATCTTCTCCTAGTGTCTAAATTCTTCTCCATGGCTGGACCCCCAAATAATATTCCTTTACGTGCTAAGGGGTATCTAGAGAGTGGGATAGGTTTAATAACTACCCTCACTCTAACGCGTACCCTAACCCTAACCCCTACCCTAACCCTAACACGTACCCTAATCCTAACCCGTACCCTAAACCGAGCCCTAACCCCAACACTAGCCCTAACTCTAACCCTAACCCAAATCCTACGCCCTACCCGAACCCCTCCCCGAACCCGTACCTTAAGCCGTACCCTAACCCTCACCCTAACCCTAACCCTAACCCTAAGCTACCCTTGACTGCTTCTGCCTCCAATAGATTTCCTAAGCACTAGTGTTTTAAGGAACAGGTTAAAAAGAGAATCCTAATGTGATTTCTTGATAATGGGTGTGTTCCTTATCTTCTCCTCGTGTCTAAACTCTTCTCCATGGCTGGACCCCCAAATAATATTCCTTTACGTGCTAAGGGGTATCTAGAGAGTGGGATAGGTTTAATAACTACCCTCACCCTAACGCGTACCCTAACCCTAACCCCTACCCTAACACTAACACGTACACTAATCCTAACCCGTACCCTAAACGGAGCCCTAACCCTAACACTAACCCTAACCCTAACCCTAACCCATACCCTACGCCCTACCCGAACCCTTCCCCGAACCCGTACCCTAAGCCGTACCCTAACCCTCACCCTAACCCTAACCCTAACCCTAAGCTACCCTTGACTGCTTCTGCCTCCAATAGATTTCCTAAGCACTAGTGTTTTAAGGAACAGGTTAAAAAGAGAATCCTAATGGGATTCTTGATAATGGGGGTGTTCCTTATCTTCTCCTCGTGTCTAAACTCTTCTCCATGGCTGGACCCCCAAATAATATTCCTTTACTTGCTAAGGGGTATCTAGAGAGTGGGATAGGTTTAATAACTACCCTCACCCTAACGCGTACCCTAACCCTAACCCCTACCCTATCCCTAAAGCGTACCCTAATCCTAACCCGTAACCTAAACCGAGCCCTAACCCTAACACTAACCCTAACCCTAACCCTAACCCATACCCTACGCCCTACCCGAACCCCTCCCCGAACCCGTACCCTAAGCCATACCCTAACCCTCACCCTAACCCTAACCCTAAACCTAAGCTACCCTTGATGGCTTCTGCCTCCAATAGATTTCCTAAGCACTAGTGTTTTAAGGAACAGTTTAAAAAGAGAATCATATTGTGATTTCTTGATAATGGGTATGTTCCTTATCTTCTCCTAGTGTCTAAACTCTTCTCCATGGCTGGACCCCCAAATAATATTCCTTTAGGTGCTAAGGGGTATCTAGAGAGTGGGATAGGTTTAATAACTGCCCTCACCCTAAAGCGTACCCTAACCCTAACCCCTACCCTAACACTAACGCGTACCCTAATCCTAACCCGTACCCTAAACCGAGCCCTAACCCTAACACTAACCGTAACCCTAATCCTAAACCATACCCTACGCCCTACCCGAACCCCTCCCCGAAACCGTACCCTAAGCCGTACCCTAACCCTCACCCTAACCCTAAACCTAACCCTAAGCTACCCTTGATTGCTTCTGCCTCCAATAGATTTCCTAAGCACTAGTGTTTTAAGGAACAGGTTAAAAAGAGAATCCTAATGTGATTTCTTGATAATGGGTGTGTTCCTTATCTTCTCCTCGTGCCTAAACTCTTGTCCAAGGCTGGACCCCCAAATAATATTCCTTTACGTGCTAAGGGGTATCTAGAGAGTGTGATAGGTTTAATAACTACCCTCAGCCTAACGCGTACCCTAACCCTAACCCCTACCCTAACCCTAACGCGTACCCTAATCCTAACCCGTACCCTAAACCGAGCCCTAACCCTAACAGTAGCCCTAACCCTAACCCTAACCCATTCCCTACGCCCTACCCGAACCCCTCCCCGAACCCGTACCCTAAGCCGTACCCTAACCCTCACCCTAAGCTACCCTTGACTGCTTCTGCCTCCAATAGATTTCCTAAGCACTAGTGTATTAAGGAACAGGTTAAAAAGAGAATCCTAATGTGATTTCCTGATAATGGGTGTGTTCCTTATCTTCTGCTAGTGTCTAAATTCTTCTCCATGGCTGGACCCCCAAATAATATTCCTTTACGTCTTAAGGGGCATATAGAGAGTGGGATAGGTTTAATAACTACCCTCACCCTAACGCGTACCCTAACCCTAACCCCTACCCTAACCCTAACACGTACCCTAATCCTAACCCGTACACTAAACCGAGCCCTAACCCTAACACTAACTCTAACCCTAACCCTAACCCATACCCTACGCCCTACCCGAACCCCTCCCCGAACCCGTACCCTAAGCCGTACCCTAACCCTCAATCTAACCCTAACCCTAACCCTAAGGTACCCTTGACTGCTTCTGCCTCCAATAGATTTCCTAAGCACTAGTGTTTTAAGGAACAGTTTAAAAAGAGAATCATATTGTGATTTCTTGATAATTAGTGTGTTCCTTATCTTCTCCTAGTGTCTAAACTCTTCTCCATGGCTGGACACCCAAATAATATTCCTTTACGTGCTAAGGGGTATCTAGAGAGTGGGATAGGTTTAATAACTACCCTCACCCAAAAGCGTACCCTAACCCTAACCCCTACCCTAAACCTAACGCGTACCCTAATCCTAACCCGTACCCTAAACCGAGCCCTAACCCTAACACTAACCCTAACCCTCACCCTAACCCATACACTATGCCCTACCCGAACCCCTCCCCGAACCCGTAACCTAACCCTCACCTTAACCCTAACCCTAACACTAAGCTACCCTTGACTGCTTCTGCCTCCAATAGATTTCCTAAGCACTAGTGTTTTAAGGAACAGGTTAAAAAGAGAATCCTAATGTGATTTCTTGATAATGGGTGTGTTCCTTATCTTCTCCTCGTGTCTAAAGTCTTCTCCATGGCTGGACCCCCAAATAATATTCCTTTACGTGCTAAGGGGTATCTAGAGAGTGGGATAGGTTTAATAACTAACCTCACCCTAACGCGTACCCTAACCCTAACCCCTACCCTAACCCTAACGCGTACCCTAATCCTAACCCGTACCCTAAACCGAGCGCTAACCCTAACACTACCCGTAACCCTAACCCTAACCCATACCCTACGCCCTAACCGAACCCCTCCCCGAACCCGTACCCTAAGCCATACCCTAACCCTAACCCTAACCCTAAGCTACCCTTGACTGCTTCTGCCTCCAATAGATTTCCTAAGCACTAGTGTTTTAAGGAACAGTTTAAAAAGAGAATCCTATTGCGATTTCTCGATAATGGGTGTGTTCCTTATCTTCTCCTAGTGTCTAAACTCTTCTCCATGGCTGGACCCCCAAATAATATTCCTTTACGTCCTAAGGGGTATCTAGAGAGTGGGATAGGTTTAATAACTACCCTCACCCTAACGCGTACCCTAACCCTAACCCCTACCCTAACCCTAACGCGTACCCTAATCCTAACCCGTACCCTAAACCGAGCCCTAACCCTAACACTACCCGTAACCCTAACCCTAACCCATACCCTACGCCCTAACCGAACCCCTCCCCGAACCCGTACCCTAAGCCATACCCTAACCCTAACCCTAACCCTAAGCTACCCTTGACTGCTTCTGCCTCCAATAGACTTCCTAAGCACTAGTGTTTTAAGGAACAGTTTAAAAAGATAATCATATTGTGATTTCTTGATAATGGGTGTTTTCCTTATTTTCTCCTAGTGTTTAAACTCTTCTCCATGGCTGGACCCCCAAATAATATTCCTTTACGTGCTAAGGGGTATCTAGAGAGTGGGATAGGTTTAATAACTACCCTCACCCTAACGCGTACCCTAACCCTAACCCCTACCCTAACCCTAACGCGTACCCTAATCCTAACCCGTACCCTAAACCGAGCCCTAACCCTAACACTACCCGTAACCCTAACCCTAACCCATACCCTACGCCCTAACCGAACCCCTCCCCGAACCCGTACCCTAAGCCATACCCTAACCCTAACCCTAACCCTAAGCTACCCTTGACTGCTTCTGCCTCCAATAGACTTCCTAAGCACTAGTGTTTTAAGGAACAGTTTAAAAAGATAATCATATTGTGATTTCTTGATAATGGGTGTTTTCCTTATTTTCTCCTAGTGTTTAAACTCTTCTCCATGGCTGGACCCCCAAATAATATTCCTTTACGTGCTAAGGGGTATCTAGAGAGTGGGATAGGTTTAATAACTAACCTCACCCTATCGCGTACCCTAACCCTAACCCCTACCGTAAAACTCAGGCGTACCGTAATCCTAACCCATACCCTAAACCGAGCCCTAAACCTAACACTAACCCTAACCCTAACCCTAACCCATACCCTACGCCCTAACCGAACCCCTCCCTGAACCCGTACCCTAAGCCGTACCCTAACCCTCACCCTAACCCTGAGCTACCCTTGACGGCTTCTGCCTCCAATAGATTTCCTAAGCACTAGTGTTTTAAGGAACAGGTTAAAAAGAGAATCCTAATGTGATTTCTTGATAATGGGTGTGTTCCTTATCTTCTCCTCGTGTCTAAACTCTTCTCCATGGCTGGACCCCCAAATAATATTCCTTTACGTGCTATGGGGTATCTAGAGAGAGGGAGAGGTTTAAAAGCTACCCTCACCCTAACGCGTACCCTAACCCTAACCCCTACCCTAACCCTAACGCGTACACTAATCCTAAACCGTACCCTAAACCGAGCCCTAACCCTAACACTAACCCTAACCCTAACCCTAACCCATACCCTACGCCCTACCCGAACCCCTCCCCGAACCCGTAACCTAAGCCATACCCTAACCCTCACCCTAACCCTAACCCTAACCCTAAGCTACCCTTGACTGCTTCTGCCTCAAATAGATTTCCTAAGCTCTAGTGTTTTAAGGAACAGGTTAAAAAGAGAATCCTAATGTGATTTCTTGATAATGGGTGTGTTCCTTATCTTCTCCTAGTGTCTAAATTCTTCTCCATGGCTGGACCCCCAAATAATATTCCTTTACGTGCTAAGGGGTATCTAGAGAGTGGGATAGGTTTAATAACTACCCTCACTCTAACGCGTACCCTAACCCTAACCCCTACCCTAACCCTAACACGTACCCTAATCCTAACCCGTACCCTAAACCGAGCCCTAACCCCAACACTAGCCCTAACTCTAACCCTAACCCAAATCCTACGCCCTACCCGAACCCCTCCCCGAACCCGTACCTTAAGCCGTACCCTAACCCTCACCCTAACCCTAACCCTAACCCTAAGCTACCCTTGACTGCTTCTGCCTCCAATAGATTTCCTAAGCACTAGTGTTTTAAGGAACAGGTTAAAAAGAGAATCCTAATGTGATTTCTTGATAATGGGTGTGTTCCTTATCTTCTCCTCGTGTCTAAACTCTTCTCCATGGCTGGACCCCCAAATAATATTCCTTTACGTGCTAAGGGGTATCTAGAGAGTGGGATAGGTTTAATAACTACCCTCACCCTAACGCGTACCCTAACCCTAACCCCTACCCTAACACTAACACGTACACTAATCCTAACCCGTACCCTAAACGGAGCCCTAACCCTAACACTAACCCTAACCCTAACCCTAACCCATACCCTACGCCCTACCCGAACCCTTCCCCGAACCCGTACCCTAAGCCGTACCCTAACCCTCACCCTAACCCTAACCCTAACCCTAAGCTACCCTTGACTGCTTCTGCCTCCAATAGATTTCCTAAGCACTAGTGTTTTAAGGAACAGGTTAAAAAGAGAATCCTAATGGGATTCTTGATAATGGGGGTGTTCCTTATCTTCTCCTCGTGTCTAAACTCTTCTCCATGGCTGGACCCCCAAATAATATTCCTTTACTTGCTAAGGGGTATCTAGAGAGTGGGATAGGTTTAATAACTACCCTCACCCTAACGCGTACCCTAACCCTAACCCCTACCCTATCCCTAAAGCGTACCCTAATCCTAACCCGTAACCTAAACCGAGCCCTAACCCTAACACTAACCCTAACCCTAACCCTAACCCATACCCTACGCCCTACCCGAACCCCTCCCCGAACCCGTACCCTAAGCCATACCCTAACCCTCACCCTAACCCTAACCCTAAACCTAAGCTACCCTTGATGGCTTCTGCCTCCAATAGATTTCCTAAGCACTAGTGTTTTAAGGAACAGTTTAAAAAGAGAATCATATTGTGATTTCTTGATAATGGGTATGTTCCTTATCTTCTCCTAGTGTCTAAACTCTTCTCCATGGCTGGACCCCCAAATAATATTCCTTTAGGTGCTAAGGGGTATCTAGAGAGTGGGATAGGTTTAATAACTGCCCTCACCCTAAAGCGTACCCTAACCCTAACCCCTACCCTAACACTAACGCGTACCCTAATCCTAACCCGTACCCTAAACCGAGCCCTAACCCTAACACTAACCGTAACCCTAATCCTAAACCATACCCTACGCCCTACCCGAACCCCTCCCCGAAACCGTACCCTAAGCCGTACCCTAACCCTCACCCTAACCCTAAACCTAACCCTAAGCTACCCTTGATTGCTTCTGCCTCCAATAGATTTCCTAAGCACTAGTGTTTTAAGGAACAGGTTAAAAAGAGAATCCTAATGTGATTTCTTGATAATGGGTGTGTTCCTTATCTTCTCCTCGTGCCTAAACTCTTGTCCAAGGCTGGACCCCCAAATAATATTCCTTTACGTGCTAAGGGGTATCTAGAGAGTGTGATAGGTTTAATAACTACCCTCAGCCTAACGCGTACCCTAACCCTAACCCCTACCCTAACCCTAACGCGTACCCTAATCCTAACCCGTACCCTAAACCAAGCCCTAACCCTAACAGTAGCCCTAACCCTAACCCTAACCCATTCCCTACGCCCTACCCGAACCCCTCCCCGAACCCGTACCCTAAGCCGTACCCTAACCCTCACCCTAACCCTAACCCGAACCCTAAGCTACCCTTGACTGCTTCTGCCTCCAATAGATTTCCTAAGCACTAGTGTATTAAGGAACAGGTTAAAAAGAGAATCCTAATGTGATTTCCTGATAATGGGTGTGTTCCTTATCTTCTGCTAGTGTCTAAATTCTTCTCCATGGCTGGACCCCCAAATAATATTCCTTTACGTCTTAAGGGGTATATAGAGAGTGGGATAGGTTTAATAACTACCCTCACCCTAACGCGTACCCTAACCCTAACCCCTACCCTAACCCTAACACGTACCCTAATCCTAACCCGTACACTAAACCGAGCCCTAACCCTAACACTAACTCTAACCCTAACCCTAACCCATACCCTACGCCCTACCCGAACCCCTCCCCGAACCCGTACCCTAAGCCGTACCCTAACCCTCAATCTAACCCTAACCCTAACCCTAAGCTACCCTTGACTGCTTCTGCCTCCAATAGATTTCCTAAGCACTAGTGTTTTAAGGAACAGTTTAAAAAGAGAATCATATTGTGATTTCTTGATAATTAGTGTGTTCCTTATCTTCTCCTAGTGTCTAAACTCTTCTCCATGGCTGGACACCCAAATAATATTCCTTTACGTGCTAAGGGGTATCTAGAGAGTGGGATAGGTTTAATAACTACCCTCACCCAAAAGCGTACCCTAACCCTAACCCCTACCCTAACCCTAACGCGTACCCTAATCCTAACCCGTACCCTAAACCGAGCGCTAACCCTAACACTACCCGTAACCCTAACCCTAACCCATACCCTACGCCCTAACCGAACCCCTCCCCGAACCCGTACCCTAAGCCATACCCTAACCCTAACCCCTACCCTAACCCTAACGCGTACCCTAATCCTAACCCGTACCCTAAACCGAGCCCTAACCCTAACACTACCCGTAACCCTAACCCTAACCCATACCCTACGCCCTAACCGAACCCCTCCCCGAACCCGTACCCTAAGCCATACCCTAACCCTAACCCTAACCCTAAGCTACCCTTGACTGCTTCTGCCTCCAATAGACTTCCTAAGCACTAGTGTTTTAAGGAACAGTTTAAAAAGATAATCATATTGTGATTTCTTGATAATGGGTGTTTTCCTTATCTTCTCCTAGTGTTTAAACTCTTCTCCATGGCTGGACCCCCAAATAATATTCCTTTACGTGCTAAGGGGTATCTACAGAGTGGGATAGGTTTAATAAGTACCCTCACGCTAAAGCGTACCCTAACCCTAACCCCTACACTAATCCTAACCCGTACCCTAAACCGAGCCCTAACCCTAACACTAACCCTAACCCTAACCCTAACCCATACCCTACGCCCTACCCGAACCCCTCCCCGAACCCGTACCCTAAGCCGTACCCTAACCCTCACCCTAACCCTAACCCTAACCCTAACCCTAAGCTACCCTTGACGGCTTCTGCCTCCAATAGATTTCCTAAGCACTAGTGTTTTAAGGAACAGGTTAAAAAGAGAATCCTAATGTGATTTCTTGATAATGGGTGTGTTCCTTATCTTCTCCTAGTGTCTAAACTCTTCTCCATGGCTGGACCCCCAAATAATATTGCTTTACGTCCTAAGGGGTATCTAGAGAGTAGGATAGGTTTAATAACTACCCTCACCCTAACGCGTACCCTAACCCTAACCCCTACCCTAATCCTAACGCGTACCCTAATCCTAACCCGTACCCTAAACCGAGCGCTAACCCTAACACTATCCGTAACCCTAACCCTAACCCATACCCTACGCCCTAACCGAACCCCTCCCCGAACCCGTACCCTAAGCCATACCCTAACCCTAACCCTAACCCTAAGCTACCCTTAACTGCTTCTGCCTCCAATAGATTTCCTAAGCACTAGTGTTTTAAGGAACAGTTTAAAAAGAGAATCCTATTGCGATTTCTTGATAATGGGTGTGTTCCTTATCTTCTCCTAGTGTCTAAACTCTTCTCCATGGCTGGACCCCCAAATAATATTCCTTTACGTGCTAAGGGGTATCTAGAGAGTGGGATAGGTTTAATAACTACCCTCACCCTAACGCGTACCCTAACCCTAACCCCTACCCTAACACTAACGCGTACCCTAATCCTAACCCGTACCCTAAACCGAGCCCTAACCCTAACACTAGCCCTAACCCTAACCCTAACCCATACCCTACGCCCTACCCGAACCCCTCCCCGAACCCGTACCCTAAGCCGTACCCTAACCCTCACCCTAACCCTAACCCTAACCCTAAGCTACCCTTGACTGCTTCTGCCTCCAATAGACTTCCTAAGCACTAGTGTTTTAAGGAACAGTTTAAAAAGAGAATCATATTGTGATTTCTTGATAATGGGTGTTTTCCTTATCTTCTCCTAGTGTTTAAACTCTTCTCCATGGCTGGACCCCCAAATAATATTCCTTTACGTGCTAAGGGGTATCTACAGAGTGGGATAGGTTTAATAACTACCCTCACGCTAAAGCGTACCCTAACCCTAACCCCTACACTAATCCTAACCCGTACCCTAAACCGAGCCCTAACCCTAACACTAACCCTAACCCTAACCCTAACCCATACCCTACGCCCTACCCGAACCCCTCCCCGAACCCGTACCCTAAGCCGTACCCTAACCCTCACCCTAACCCTAACCCTAACCCTAACCCTAAGCTACCCTTGACTGCTTCTGCCTCCAATAGATTTCCTAAGCACTAGTGTTTTAAGGAACAGGTTAAAAAGAGAATCCTAATGTGATTTCTTGATAATGGGTGTGTTCCTTATCTTCTCCTAGTGTCTAAACTCTTCTCCATGGCTGGACCCCCAAATAATATTCCTTTACGTGCTAAGGGGTATCTAGAGAGTGGGATAGGTTTAATAACTACCCTCACCCTAACGCGTACCCTAATCCTAACCCGTACCCTAAACCGAGCGCTAACCCTAACACTACCCGTAACCCTAACCCTAACCCATACCCTACGCCCTAACCGAACCCCTCCCCGAACCCGTACCCTAAGCCATACCCTAACCCTAACCCTAACCCTAAGCTACCCTTGACTGCTTCTGCCTCCAATAGATTTCCTAAGCACTAGTGTTTTAAGGAACAGTTTAAAAAGAGAATCCTATTGCGATTTCTTGATAATGGGTGTGTTCCTTATCTTCTCCTACTGTCTAAACTCTTCTCCATGGCTGGACCCCCAAATAATATTCCTTTACGTCCTAAGGGGTATCTAGAGAGTGGGATAGGTTTAATAACTACCCTCAGCCTAACGCGTACCCTAACCCTAACCCCTACCCTAACCCTAACGCGTACCCTAATCCTAACCCGTACCCTAAACCGAGCCCTAAACCAAACACTAACCCTAACACTAACCCTAACCAATACCCTACATCCTACCCGAACCCCTCCCCGAACCCGTACCCTAAGCCGTACCTTAACCCTCACCCTAACCCTAACCCGAACCCTAAGCTACCCTTGACTGCTTCTGCCTCCAATAGATTTCCTAAGCAGTAGTGTTTTAAGGAACAGGTTAAAAAGAGAATCCTAATGTGATTTCCTGATAATGGGTGTGTTCCTTATCTTCTGCTAGTGTCTAAATTCTTCTCCATGGCTGGACCCCCAAATAATATTCCTTTACGTGCTAAGGGGTATCTAGAGAGTGGGATAGGTTTAATAACTACCCTCACCCAAAAGCGTACCCTAACCCTAACCCCTACCCTAACCCTAACGCGTACCCTAATCCTAACCCGTACCCTAAACCGAGCCCTAACCCTAACACTAACCCTAACCCTCACCCTAACCCATACCCTATGCCCTACCCGAAACCCTCCCCGAACCCGTAACCTAACCCTCACCTTAACCCTAACCCTAACACTAAGCTACCCTTGACTGCTTCTGCCTCCAATAGATTTCCTAAGCACTAGTGTTTTAAGGAACAGGTTAAAAAGAGAATCCTAATGTGATTTCTTGATAATGGGTGTGTTCCTTATCTTCTCCTCGTGTCTAAAGTCTTCTCCATGGCTGGATCCCCAAATAATATTCCTTTACGTGCTAAGGGGTATCTACAGAGTGGGATAGGTTTAATAACTACCCTCACGCTAAAGCGTACCTTAACCCTAACCCCTACACTAATCCTAACCCGTACCCTAAACCGAGCCCTAACCCTAACACTAACCCTAACCCTAACCCTAACCCATACCCTACGCCCTACCCGAACCCCTCCCCGAACCCGTACCCTAAGCCGTACCCTAACCCTCACCCTAACCCTAACCCTAACCCTAACCCTAAGCTACCCTTGACTGCTTCTGCCTCCAATAGATTTCCTAAGCACTAGTGTTTTAAGGAACAGGTTAAAAAGAGAATCCTAATGTGATTTCTTGATAATGGGTGTGTTCCTTATCTTCTCCTACTGTCTAAACTCTTCTCCATGGCTGGACCCCCAAATAATATTCCTTTACGTGCTAAGGGGTATCTAGAGAGTGGGATAGGTTTAATAACTACCCTCACCCTAACGCGTACCCTAATCCTAACCCGTACCCTAAACCGAGCGCTAACACTAACACTACCCGTAACCCTAACCCTAACCCATACCCTACGCCCTAACCGAACCCCTCCCCGAACCCGTACCCTAAGCCATACCCTAACCCTAACCCTAACCCTAAGCTACCCTTGAATGCTTCTGCCTCCAATAGATTTCCTAAGCACTAGTGTTTTAAGGAACAGTTTAAAAAGAGAATCCTATTGCGATTTCTTGATAATGGGTGTGTTCCTTATCTTCTCCTAGTGTCTAAACTCTTCTCCATGGCTGGACCCCCAAATAATATTCCTTTACGTCCTAAGGGGTATCTAGAGAGTGGGATAGGTTTAATAACTACCCTCACCCTAACGCGTACCCTAACCCTAACCCCTACCCTAACACTAACGCGTACCCTAATCCTAACCCGTACCCTAAACCGAGCCCTAACCCTAACACTACCCGTAACCCTAACCCTAACCCATACCCTACGCCCTAACCGAACCCCTCCCCGAACCCGTACCCTAAGCCATACCCTAACCCTAACCCTAACCCTAAGCTACCCTTGACTGCTTCTGCCTCCAATAGACTTCCTAAGCACTAGTGTTTTAAGGAACAGTTTAAAAAGATAATCATATTGTGATTTCTTGATAATGGGTGTTTTCCTTATCTTCTCCTAGTGTTTAAACTCTTCTCCATGGCTGGACCCCCAAATAATATTCCTTTACGTGCTAAGGTGTATCTACAGAGTGGGATAGGTTTAATAACTACCCTCACGCTAAAGCATACCCTAACCCTAACCCCTACACTAATCCTAACCCGTACCCTAAACCGAGCCCTAACCCTAACACTAACCCTAACCCTAACCCTAACCCATACCCTACGCCCTACCCGAACCCCTCCCCGAACCCGTACCCTAAGCCGTACCCTAACCCTCACCCTAACCCTAACCCTAACCCTAACCCTAAGCTACCCTTGACGGCTTCTGCCTCCAATAGATTTCCTAAGCACTAGTGTTTTAAGGAACAGGTTAAAAAGAGAATCCTAATGTGATTTCTTGATAATGGGTGTGTTCCTTATCTTCTCCTAGTGTCTAAACTCTTCTCCATGGCTGGACCCCCAAATAATATTGCTTTACGTCCTAAGGGGTATCTAGAGAGTGGGATAGGTTTAATAACTACCCTCACCCTAACGCGTACCCTAACCCTAACCCCTACCCTAACCCTAACGCGTACCCTAATCCTAACCCGTACCCTAAACCGAGCGCTAACCCTAACACTAACCGTAACCCTAACCCTAACCCATACCCTACGCCCTAACCGAACCCCTCCCCGAACCCGTACCCTAAGCCATACCCTAACCCTAACCCTAACCCTAAGCTACCCTTAACTGCTTCTGCCTCCAATAGATTTCCTAAGCACTAGTGTTTTAAGGAACAGTTTAAAAAGAGAATCCTATTGCGATTTCTTGATAATGGGTGTGTTCCTTATCTTCTCCTAGTGTCTAAACTCTTCTCCATGGCTGGACCCCCAAATAATATTCCTTTACGTCCTAAGGGCTATCTAGAGAGTGGGATAGGTTTAATAACTACCCTCACCCTAACGCGTACCCTAACCCTAACCCCTACCCTAACACTAACGCGTACCCTAATCCTAACCCGTACCCTAAACCGAGCCCTAACCCTAACACTAGCCCTAACCCTAACCCTAACCCATACCCTACGCCCTACCCGAACCCCTCCCCGAACCCGTACCCTAAGCCGTACCCTAACCCTCACCCTAACCCTAACCTTAACCCTAAGCTACCCTTGACTGCTTCTGCCTCCAATAGACTTCCTAAGCACTAGTGTTTTAAGGAACAGTTTAAAAAGAGAATCATATTGTGATTTCTTGATAATGGGTGTTTTCCTTATCTTCTCCTAGTGTTTAAACTCTTCTCCATGGCTGGACCCCCAAATAATATTCCTTTACGTGCTAAGGGGTATCTACAGAGTGGGATAGGTTTAATAACTACCCTCACGCTAAAGCGTAACCTAACCCTAACCCCTACACTAATCCTAACCCGTACCCTAAACCGAGCCCTAACCCTAACACTAACCCTAACCCTAACCCTAACCCATACCCTACGCCCTACCCGAACCCCTCCCTGAACCCGTACCCTAAGCCGTACCCTAACCCTCACCCTAACCCTAACCCTAACCCTAAGCTACCCTTGACGGCTTCTGCCTCCAATAGATTTCCTAAGCACTAGTGTTTTAAGGAACAGGTTAAAAAGAGAATCCTAATGTGATTTCTTGATAATGGGTGTGTTCCTTATCTTCTCCTAGTGTCTAAACTCTTCTCCATGGCTGGACCCCCAAATAATATTCCTTTACGTGCTAAGGGGTATCTAGAGAGTGGGATAGATTTAATAACTACCCTCACCCTAACGCGTACCCTAATCCTAACCCGTACCCTAAACCGAGCGCTAACCCTAACACTACCCGTAACCCTAACCCTAACCCATACCCTACGCCCTAACCGAACACCTCCCCGAACCCGTACCCTAAGCCATACCCTAACCCTAACCCTAACCCTAAGCTACCCTTGACTGCTTCTGCCTCCAATAGATTTCCTAAGCACTAGTGTTTTAAGGAACAGTTTAAAAAGAGAATCCTATTGCGATTTCTTGATAATGGGTGTGTTCCTTATCTTCTCCTAGTGTCTAAACTCTTCTCCATGGCTGGACCCCCAAATAATATTCCTTTACGTCCTAAGGGGTATCTAGAGAGTGGGATAGGTTTAATAACTTCCCTCACCCTAACGCGTACCCTAACCCTAACCCCTACCCTAACACTAACGCGTACCCTAATCCTAACCCGTACCCTAAACCGAGCCCTAACCCTAACACTACCCGTAACCCTAACCCTAACCCATACCCTACGCCCTAACCGAACCCCTCCCCGAACCCGTACCCTAAGCCATACCCTAACCCTAACCCTAACCCTAAGCACCCTTGACTGCTTCTGCCTCCAATAGACTTCCTAAGCACTAGTGTTTTAAGGAACAGTTTAAAAAGATAATCATATTGTGATTTCTTGATAATGGGTGTTTTCCTTATCTTCTCCTAGTGTTTAAACTCTTCTCCATGGCTGGACCCCCAAATAATATTCCTTTACGTGCTAAGGGGTATCTACAGAGTGGGATAGGTTTAATAACTACCCTCACGCTAAAGCGTACCCTAACCCTAACCCCTACACTAATCCTAACCCGTACCCTAAACCGAGCCCTAACCCTAACACTAACCCTAACCCTAACCCTAACCCATACCCTACGCCCTACCCGAACCCCTCCCCGAACCCGTACCCTAAGCCGTACCCTAACCCTCACCCTAACCCTAACCCTAACCCTAACCCTAAGCTACCCTTGACGGCTTCTGCCTCCAATAGATTTCCTAAGCACTAGTGTTTTAAGGAACAGGTTAAAAAGAGAATCCTAATGTGATTTCTTGATAATGGGTGTGTTCCTTATCTTCTCCTAGTGTCTAAACTCTTCTCCATGGCTGGACCCCCAAATAATATTGCTTTACGTGCTAAGGGGTATCTAGAGAGTTGGATAGGTTTAATAACTACCCTCACCCTATCACGTACCCTAACCCTAACCCCTACCCTAACACTAACGCGTACCCTAATCCTAACCCGTACCCTAAACCGAGCCCTAAACCTAACACTAACCCTAACCCTAACCCTAACCCATACCCTACGCCCTACCCGTACCCCTCCCCGAACCCGTACCCTAAGCCATACCCTAACCCTCACCCTAACCCTCACCCTAACCCTAAGCTACCCTTGACGGCTTCTGCCTCCAATAGATTTCCTAAGCACTAGTGTTTTAAGGAACAGGTTAAAAAGAGAATCCTAATGTGATTTCTTGATAATGGGTGTGTTCCTTATCTTCTCCTCGTGTCTAAACTCTTCTCCATGGCTGGTCCCCCAAATAATATCCCTTTACGTGCTAAGGGGTATCTAGAGAGTGTGATAGGTTTAATAACTACCCTCACCCTAACGCGTACCCTAACCCTAACCCCTACCCTAACACTAACCCGTACCCTAATCCTAACCCGTACCCTAAACCGAGCCCTAACCCTAACCCTAACCCATTCCCTACGCCCTACCCGAACCCCTCCCCGAACCCGTACCCTAAGCCGTACCCTAACCCTCACCCTAACCCTAACCCGAACCCTAAGCTACCCTTGACTGCTTCTGCCTCCAATAGATTTCCTAAGCACTAGTGTATTAAGGAACAGGTTAAAAAGAGAATCCTAATGTGATTTCCTGATAATGGGTGTGTTCCTTATCTTCTGCTAGTGTCTAAATTCTTCTCCATGGCTGGACCCCCAAATAATATTCCTTTACGTCTTAAGGGGTATATAGAGAGTGGGATAGGTTTAATAACTACCCTCACCCTAACGCGTACCCTAACCCTAACCCCTACCCTAACCCTAACACGTACCCTAATCCTAACCCGTACACTAAACCGAGCCCTAACCCTAACACTAACTCTAACCCTAACCCTAACCCATACCCTACGCCCTACCCGAACCCCTCCCCGAACCCGTACCCTAAGCCGTACCCTAACCCTCAATCTAACCCTAACCCTAACCCTAAGCTACCCTTGACTGCTTCTGCCTCCAATAGATTTCCTAAGCACTAGTGTTTTAAGGAACAGTTTAAAAAGAGAATCATATTGTGATTTCTTGATAATTAGTGTGTTCCTTATCTTCTCCTAGTGTCTAAACTCTTCTCCATGGCTGGACACCCAAATAATATTCCTTTACGTGCTAAGGGGTATCTAGAGAGTGGGATAGGTTTAATAACTACCCTCACCCAAAAGCGTACCCTAACCCTAACCCCTACCCTAACCCTAACGCGTACCCTAATCCTAACCCGTACCCTAAACCGAGCCCTAACCCTAACACTAACCCTAACCCTCACCCTAACCCATACACTATGCCCTACCCGAACCCCTCCCCGAACCCGTAACCTAACCCTCACCTTAACCCTAACCCTAACACTAAGCTACCCTTGACTGCTTCTGCCTCCAATAGATTTCCTAAGCACTAGTGTTTTAAGGAACAGGTTAAAAAGAGAATCCTAATGTGATTTCTTGATAATGGGTGTGTTCCTTATCTTCTCCTCGTGTCTAAAGTCTTCTCCATGGCTGGACCCCCAAATAATATTCCTTTACGTGCTAAGGGGTATCTAGAGAGTGGGATAGGTTTAATAACTAACCTCACCCTAACGCGTACCCTAACCCTAACCCGTACCCTAAACCGAGCGCTAACCCTAACACTACCCGTAACCCTAACCCTAACCCATACCCTACGCCCTAACCGAACCCCTCCCCGAACCCGTACCCTAAGCCATACCCTAACCCTAACCCCTACCCTAACCCTAACGCGTACCCTAATCCTAACCCGTACCCTAAACCGAGCCCTAACCCTAACACTACCCGTAACCCTAACCCTAACCCATACCCTACGCCCTAACCGAACCCCTCCCCGAACCCGTACCCTAAGCCATACCCTAACCCTAACCCTAACCCTAAGCTACCCTTGACTGCTTCTGCCTCCAATAGACTTCCTAAGCACTAGTGTTTTAAGGAACAGTTTAAAAAGATAATCATATTGTGATTTCTTGATAATGGGTGTTTTCCTTATCTTCTCCTAGTGTTTAAACTCTTCTCCATGGCTGGACCCCCAAATAATATTCCTTTACGTGCTAAGGGGTATCTACAGAGTGGGATAGGTTTAATAAGTACCCTCACGCTAAAGCGTACCCTAACCCTAACCCCTACACTAATCCTAACCCGTACCCTAAACCGAGCCCTAACCCTAACACTAACCCTAACCCTAACCCTAACCCATACCCTACGCCCTACCCGAACCCCTCCCCGAACCCGTACCCTAAGCCGTACCCTAACCCTCACCCTAACCCTAACCCTAACCCTAACCCTAAGCTACCCTTGACGGCTTCTGCCTCCAATAGATTTCCTAAGCACTAGTGTTTTAAGGAACAGGTTAAAAAGAGAATCCTAATGTGATTTCTTGATAATGGGTGTGTTCCTTATCTTCTCCTAGTGTCTAAACTCTTCTCCATGGCTGGACCCCCAAATAATATTGCTTTACGTCCTAAGGGGTATCTAGAGAGTAGGATAGGTTTAATAACTACCCTCACCCTAACGCGTACCCTAACCCTAACCCCTACCCTAATCCTAACGCGTACCCTAATCCTAACCCGTACCCTAAACCGAGCGCTAACCCTAACACTATCCGTAACCCTAACCCTAACCCATACCCTACGCCCTAACCGAACCCCTCCCCGAACCCGTACCCTAAGCCATACCCTAACCCTAACCCTAACCCTAAGCTACCCTTAACTGCTTCTGCCTCCAATAGATTTCCTAAGCACTAGTGTTTTAAGGAACAGTTTAAAAAGAGAATCCTATTGCGATTTCTTGATAATGGGTGTGTTCCTTATCTTCTCCTAGTGTCTAAACTCTTCTCCATGGCTGGACCCCCAAATAATATTCCTTTACGTGCTAAGGGGTATCTAGAGAGTGGGATAGGTTTAATAACTACCCTCACCCTAACGCGTACCCTAACCCTAACCCCTACCCTAACACTAACGCGTACACTAATCCTAACCCGTACCCTAAACCGAGCCCTAACCCTAACACTAGCCCTAACCCTAACCCTAACCCATACCCTACGCCCTACCCGAACCCCTCCCCGAACCCGTACCCTAAGCCGTACCCTAACCCTCACCCTAACCCTAACCCTAACCCTAAGCTACCCTTGACTGCTTCTGCCTCCAATAGACTTCCTAAGCACTAGTGTTTTAAGGAACAGTTTAAAAAGATAATCATATTGTGATTTCTTGATAATGGGTGTTTTCCTTATCTTCTCCTAGTGTTTAAACTCTTCTCCATGGCTGGACCCCCAAATAATATTCCTTTACGTGCTAAGGGGTATCTACAGAGTGGGATAGGTTTAATAACTACCCTCACGCTAAAGCGTACCCTAACCCTAACCCCTACACTAATCCTAACCCGTACCCTAAACCGAGCCCTAACCCTAACACTAACCCTAACCCTAACCCTAACCCATACCCTACGCCCTACCCGAACCCCTCCCCGAACCCGTACCCTAAGCCGTACCCTAACCCTCACCCTAACCCTAACCCTAACCCTAACCCTAAGCTACCCTTGACTGCTTCTGCCTCCAATAGATTTCCTAAGCACTAGTGTTTTAAGGAACAGGTTAAAAAGAGAATCCTAATGTGATTTCTTGATAATGGGTGTGTTCCTTATCTTCTCCTAGTGTCTAAACTCTTCTCCATGGCTGGACCCCCAAATAATATTCCTTTACGTGCTAAGGGGTATCTAGAGAGTGGGATAGGTTTAATAACTACCCTCACCCTAACGCGTACCCTAATCCTAACCCGTACCCTAAACCGAGCGCTAACCCTAACACTACCCGTAACCCTAACCCTAACCCATACCCTACGCCCTAACCGAACCCCTCCCCGAACCCGTACCCTAAGCCATACCCTAACCCTAACCCTAACCCTAAGCTACCCTTGACTGCTTCTGCCTCCAATAGATTTCCTAAGCACTAGTGTTTTAAGGAACAGTTTAAAAAGAGAATCCTATTGCGATTTCTTGATAATGGGTGTGTTCCTTATCTTCTCCTACTGTCTAAACTCTTCTCCATGGCTGGACCCCCAAATAATATTCCTTTACGTCCTAAGGGGTATCTAGAGAGTGGGATAGGTTTAATAACTACCCTCAGCCTAACGCGTACCCTAACCCTAACCCCTACCCTAACCCTAACGCGTACCCTAATCCTAACCCGTACCCTAAACCGAGCCCTAAACCAAACACTAACCCTAACACTAACCCTAACCAATACCCTACATCCTACCCGAACCCCTCCCCGAACCCGTACCCTAAGCCGTACCTTAACCCTCACCCTAACCCTAACCCGAACCCTAAGCTACCCTTGACTGCTTCTGCCTCCAATAGATTTCCTAAGCAGTAGTGTTTTAAGGAACAGGTTAAAAAGAGAATCCTAATGTGATTTCCTGATAATGGGTGTGTTCCTTATCTTCTGCTAGTGTCTAAATTCTTCTCCATGGCTGGACCCCCAAATAATATTCCTTTACGTGCTAAGGGGTATCTAGAGAGTGGGATAGGTTTAATAACTACCCTCACCCAAAAGCGTACCCTAACCCTAACCCCTACCCTAACCCTAACGCGTACCCTAATCCTAACCCGTACCCTAAACCGAGCCCTAACCCTAACACTAACCCTAACCCTCACCCTAACCCATACCCTATGCCCTACCCGAAACCCTCCCCGAACCCGTAACCTAACCCTCACCTTAACCCTAACCCTAACACTAAGCTACCCTTGACTGCTTCTGCCTCCAATAGATTTCCTAAGCACTAGTGTTTTAAGGAACAGGTTAAAAAGAGAATCCTAATGTGATTTCTTGATAATGGGTGTGTTCCTTATCTTCTCCTCGTGTCTAAAGTCTTCTCCATGGCTGGATCCCCAAATAATATTCCTTTACGTGCTAAGGGGTATCTACAGAGTGGGATAGGTTTAATAACTACCCTCACGCTAAAGCGTACCTTAACCCTAACCCCTACACTAATCCTAACCCGTACCCTAAACCGAGCCCTAACCCTAACACTAACCCTAACCCTAACCCTAACCCATACCCTACGCCCTACCCGAACCCCTCCCCGAACCCGTACCCTAAGCCGTACCCTAACCCTCACCCTAACCCTAACCCTAACCCTAACCCTAAGCTACCCTTGACTGCTTCTGCCTCCAATAGATTTCCTAAGCACTAGTGTTTTAAGGAACAGGTTAAAAAGAGAATCCTAATGTGATTTCTTGATAATGGGTGTGTTCCTTATCTTCTCCTACTGTCTAAACTCTTCTCCATGGCTGGACCCCCAAATAATATTCCTTTACGTGCTAAGGGGTATCTAGAGAGTGGGATAGGTTTAATAACTACCCTCACCCTAACGCGTACCCTAATCCTAACCCGTACCCTAAACCGAGCGCTAACACTAACACTACCCGTAACCCTAACCCTAACCCATACCCTACGCCCTAACCGAACCCCTCCCCGAACCCGTACCCTAAGCCATACCCTAACCCTAACCCTAAGCTACCCTTGAATGCTTCTGCCTCCAATAGATTTCCTAAGCACTAGTGTTTTAAGGAACAGTTTAAAAAGAGAATCCTATTGCGATTTCTTGATAATGGGTGTGTTCCTTATCTTCTCCTAGTGTCTAAACTCTTCTCCATGGCTGGACCCCCAAATAATATTCCTTTACGTCCTAAGGGGTATCTAGAGAGTGGGATAGGTTTAATAACTACCCTCACCCTAACGCGTACCCTAACCCTAACCCCTACCCTAACACTAACGCGTACCCTAATCCTAACCCGTACCCTAAACCGAGCCCTAACCCTAACACTACCCGTAACCCTAACCCTAACCCATACCCTACGCCCTAACCGAACCCCTCCCCGAACCCGTACCCTAAGCCATACCCTAACCCTAACCCTAACCCTAAGCTACCCTTGACTGCTTCTGCCTCCAATAGACTTCCTAAGCACTAGTGTTTTAAGGAACAGTTTAAAAAGATAATCATATTGTGATTTCTTGATAATGGGTGTTTTCCTTATCTTCTCCTAGTGTTTAAACTCTTCTCCATGGCTGGACCCCCAAATAATATTCCTTTACGTGCTAAGGTGTATCTACAGAGTGGGATAGGTTTAATAACTACCCTCACGCTAAAGCATACCCTAACCCTAACCCCTACACTAATCCTAACCCGTACCCTAAACCGAGCCCTAACCCTAACACTAACCCTAACCCTAACCCTAACCCATACCCTACGCCCTACCCGAACCCCTCCCCGAACCCGTACCCTAAGCCGTACCCTAACCCTCACCCTAACCCTAACCCTAACCCTAACCCTAAGCTACCCTTGACGGCTTCTGCCTCCAATAGATTTCCTAAGCACTAGTGTTTTAAGGAACAGGTTAAAAAGAGAATCCTAATGTGATTTCTTGATAATGGGTGTGTTCCTTATCTTCTCCTAGTGTCTAAACTCTTCTCCATGGCTGGACCCCCAAATAATATTGCTTTACGTCCTAAGGGGTATCTAGAGAGTGGGATAGGTTTAATAACTACCCTCACCCTAACGCGTACCCTAACCCTAACCCCTACCCTAACCCTAACGCGTACCCTAATCCTAACCCGTACCCTAAACCGAGCGCTAACCCTAACACTAACCGTAACCCTAACCCTAACCCATACCCTACGCCCTAACCGAACCCCTCCCCGAACCCGTACCCTAAGCCATACCCTAACCCTAACCCTAACCCTAAGCTACCCTTAACTGCTTCTGCCTCCAATAGATTTCCTAAGCACTAGTGTTTTAAGGAACAGTTTAAAAAGAGAATCCTATTGCGATTTCTTGATAATGGGTGTGTTCCTTATCTTCTCCTAGTGTCTAAACTCTTCTCCATGGCTGGACCCCCAAATAATATTCCTTTACGTCCTAAGGGCTATCTAGAGAGTGGGATAGGTTTAATAACTACCCTCACCCTAACGCGTACCCTAACCCTAACCCCTACCCTAACACTAACGCGTACCCTAATCCTAACCCGTACCCTAAACCGAGCCCTAACCCTAACACTAGCCCTAACCCTAACCCTAACCCATACCCTACGCCCTACCCGAACCCCTCCCCGAACCCGTACCCTAAGCCGTACCCTAACCCTCACCCTAACCCTAACCTTAACCCTAAGCTACCCTTGACTGCTTCTGCCTCCAATAGACTTCCTAAGCACTAGTGTTTTAAGGAACAGTTTAAAAAGAGAATCATATTGTGATTTCTTGATAATGGGTGTTTTCCTTATCTTCTCCTAGTGTTTAAACTCTTCTCCATGGCTGGACCCCCAAATAATATTCCTTTACGTGCTAAGGGGTATCTACAGAGTGGGATAGGTTTAATAACTACCCTCACGCTAAAGCGTAACCTAACCCTAACCCCTACACTAATCCTAACCCGTACCCTAAACCGAGCCCTAACCCTAACACTAACCCTAACCCTAACCCTAACCCATACCCTACGCCCTACCCGAACCCCTCCCTGAACCCGTACCCTAAGCCGTACCCTAACCCTCACCCTAACCCTAACCCTAACCCTAAGCTACCCTTGACGGCTTCTGCCTCCAATAGATTTCCTAAGCACTAGTGTTTTAAGGAACAGGTTAAAAAGAGAATCCTAATGTGATTTCTTGATAATGGGTGTGTTCCTTATCTTCTCCTAGTGTCTAAACTCTTCTCCATGGCTGGACCCCCAAATAATATTCCTTTACGTGCTAAGGGGTATCTAGAGAGTGGGATAGATTTAATAACTACCCTCACCCTAACGCGTACCCTAATCCTAACCCGTACCCTAAACCGAGCGCTAACCCTAACACTACCCGTAACCCTAACCCTAACCCATACCCTACGCCCTAACCGAACCCCTCCCCGAACCCGTACCCTAAGCCATACCCTAACCCTAACCCTAACCCTAAGCTACCCTTGACTGCTTCTGCCTCCAATAGATTTCCTAAGCACTAGTGTTTTAAGGAACAGTTTAAAAAGAGAATCCTATTGCGATTTCTTGATAATGGGTGTGTTCCTTATCTTCTCCTAGTGTCTAAACTCTTCTCCATGGCTGGACCCCCAAATAATATTCCTTTACGTCCTAAGGGGTATCTAGAGAGTGGGATAGGTTTAATAACTTCCCTCACCCTAACGCGTACCCTAACCCTAACCCCTACCCTAACACTAACGCGTACCCTAATCCTAACCCGTACCCTAAACCGAGCCCTAACCCTAACACTACCCGTAACCCTAACCCTAACCCATACCCTACGCCCTAACCGAACCCCTCCCCGAACCCGTACCCTAAGCCATACCCTAACCCTAACCCTAACCCTAAGCACCCTTGACTGCTTCTGCCTCCAATAGACTTCCTAAGCACTAGTGTTTTAAGGAACAGTTTAAAAAGATAATCATATTGTGATTTCTTGATAATGGGTGTTTTCCTTATCTTCTCCTAGTGTTTAAACTCTTCTCCATGGCTGGACCCCCAAATAATATTCCTTTACGTGCTAAGGGGTATCTACAGAGTGGGATAGGTTTAATAACTACCCTCACGCTAAAGCGTACCCTAACCCTAACCCCTACACTAATCCTAACCCGTACACTAAACCGAGCCCTAACCCTAACACTAACCCTAACCCTAACCCTAACCCATACCCTACGCCCTACCCGAACCCCTCCCCGAACCCGTACCCTAAGCCGTACCCTAACCCTCACCCTAACCCTAACCCTAACCCTAACCCTAAGCTACCCTTGACGGCTTCTGCCTCCAATAGATTTCCTAAGCACTAGTGTTTTAAGGAACAGGTTAAAAAGAGAATCCTAATGTGATTTCTTGATAATGGGTGTGTTCCTTATCTTCTCCTAGTGTCTAAACTCTTCTCCATGGCTGGACCCCCAAATAATATTGCTTTACGTGCTAAGGGGTATCTAGAGAGTTGGATAGGTTTAATAACTACCCTCACCCTATCGCGTACCCTAACCCTAACCCCTACCCTAACACTAACGCGTACCCTAATCCTAACCCGTACCCTAAACCGAGCCCTAAACCTAACACTAACCCTAACCCTAACCCTAACCCATACCCTACGCCCTACCCGTACCCCTCCCCGAACCCGTACCCTAAGCCATACCCTAACCCTCACCCTAACCCTAACCCTAACCCTAAGCTACCCTTGACTGCTTCTGCCTCCAATAGATTTCCTAAGCACTAGTGTTTTAAGGAACAGGTTAAAAAGAGAATCCTAATGTGATTTCTTGATAATGGGTGTGTTCCTTATCTTCTCCTCGTGTCTAAACTCTTCCCCATGGCTGGACCCCCAAATAATATTCTTTACGTGCTAAAGGGTATCTAGAGAGTGGGATAGGTTTAATAACTAACCTCACCCTATCGCGTACCCTAACCCTAACCCCTACCGTAAAACTCAGGCGTACCGTAATCCTAACCCGTACCCTAAACCGAGCCCTAAACCTAACACTAACCCTAACCCTAACCCTAACCCATACCCTACGCCCTACCCGAACCCCTCCCTGAACCCGTACCCTAAGCCGTACCCTAACCCTCACCCTAACCCTGAGCTACCCTTGACGGCTTATGCCTCCAATAGATTTCCTAAGCACTAGTGTTTTAAGGAACAGGTTAAAAAGAGAATCCTAATGTGATTTCTTGATAATGGGTGTGTTCCTTATCTTCTCCTCGTGTCTAAACTCTTCCCCATGGCTGGACCCCCAAATAATATTCTTTACGTGCTATGGGGTATCTAGAGAGAGGGAGAGGTTTAAAAGCTACCCTCACCCTAACGCGTACCCTAACCCTAACCCCTACCCTAACCCTAACGCGTACACTAATCCTAAACCGTACACTAAACCGAGCCCTAACCCTAACACTAACCCTAAACCTAACCCTAACCCATACCCTACGCCCTACCTGAACCCCTCCCCGAACCCGTACCCTAAGCCATACCCTAACCCTCACCCTAACCCTAACCCTAACCCTAAGCTACCCTTGACTGCTTCTGCCTCAAATAGATTTTCTAAGCTCTAGTGTTTTAAGGAACAGGTTAAAAAGAGAATCCTAATGTGATTTCTTGATAATGGGTGTGTTCCTTATCTTCTCCTAGTGTCTAAATTCTTCTCCATGGCTGGACCCCCAAATAATATTCCTTTACGCGCTAAGGGGTATCTAGAGAGTGGGATAGGTTTAATAACTACCCTCACTCTAACGCGTACCCTAACCCTAACCCCTACCCTAACCCTAACACGTACCCTAATCCTAACCCGTACCCTAAACGGAGCCCTAACCCTAACCCTAACCCTAACCCTAACCCTAACCCATACCCTACGCCCTACCCGAACCCTTCCCCGAACCCGTACCCTAAGCCGTACCCTAACCCTCACCCTAACCCTAACCCTAACCCTAAGCTACCCTTGACTGCTTCTGCCTCCAATAGATTTCCTAAGCACTAGTGTTTTAAGGAACAGTTTAAAAAGAGAATCATATTGTGATTTCTTGATAATGGGTGTGTTCCTTATCTTCTCCTAGTGTCTAAACTCTTCTCCATGGCTGGACCCCCAAATAATATTACTTTACGTGCTAAGGGGTATCTAGAGAGTGGGATAGGTTTAATAACTACCCTCACCCAAAAGCGTACCCTAACCCTAACCCCTACCCTAACCCTAACGCGTACCCTAATCCTAACCCGTACCCTAAACCGAGCCCTAACCCTAACACTAACCCTAACCCTAACCCTAACCCATACCCTACGCCCGACCCAAACCCCTCCCCGAACCCGTACCCTAAGCTGTACCCTAACCCTCACCCTAACCCTAACCCTAACACTAAGCTACCCTTGACGGCTTCTGCCTCCAATAGATTTCCTAAGCACTAGTGTTTTAAGGAACAGGTTAAAAAGAGAATCCTAATGTGATTTCTTGATAATGGGTGTGTTCCTTATCTTCTCCTAGTGTCTAAACTCTTCTCCATGGCTGGACCCCCAAATAATATTCCTTTACATGCTAAGGGGTATCTAGAGAGTGGGATAGGTTTAATAACTAACCTCACCCTATCGCGTACCCTAACCCTAACCCCTACCCTAACCCTAACGCGTACCCTAATCCTAACCCGTACCCTAAACCGAGCCCTAACCCTAACACTAACCCTAACCCTAACCCTAACCCATACCCTACGCCCTACCCGAACCCCTCCCTGAACCCGTACCCTGAGCCGTACCCTAACCCTCACCCTAACCCTAACCCTAACCCTAAGCTACCCTTGACGGCTTCTGCCTCCAATAGATTTCCTAAGCACTAGTGTTTTAAGGAACAGGTTAAAAAGAGAATCCTAATGTGATTTCTTGATAATGGGTGTGTTCCTCATCTTCTCCTAGTGTCTAAACTCTTCTCCATGGCTGGACACCCAAATAATATTCCTTTACGTGCTATGGGGTATCTAGAGAGAGGGAGAGGTTTAATAACTACCCTCACCCTAACGCGTACCCTAACCCTAACCCCTACCCTAACCCTAACGCGTACCCTAATCCTAACCCGTACCCTAAAACGAGCCCTAACCCTAACACTAACCCTAACCCTAACCCTAACCCATACCCTACGCCCTATCCGAACCCCTACACGAACCCGTACCCTAAGCCATACCCTAAACCTCAATCTAACCCAAACCCTAACTCTAAGCTACCCTTGACTGCTTCTGCCTCCAATAGATTTCCTAAGCACTAGTGTTTTAAGGAAGAGGTTAAAAAGAGAATCCTAATGTGATTTCTTGATAATGTGTGTGTTCCTTATCTTCTCCTAGTGTCTAAACTCTTCTCCATGGCTGGACCCCCAAATAATATTCCTTTACATGCTAAGGGGTATCTAGAGAGTGGGATAGGTTTAATAACTAACCTCACCCTATCGCGTACCCTAACCCTAACCCCTACCCTAACACTAACGCGTACCCTAATCCTAACCCGTACCCTAAACCGAGCCCTAACCCTAACACTAACCCTAACCCTAACCCTAACCCATACACTACGCCCTACCCGAACCCTTCCCCGAACCCGTACCCTAAGCCGTACCCTAACCCTCACCCTAACCCTAACCCTAACCCTAAGCTACCCTTGACGGCTTCTGCCTCCAATAGATTTCCTAAGCACTAGTGTTTTAAGGAACAGGTTAAAAAGAGAATCCTAATGTGATTTCTTGATAATGGGTGTGTTCCTTATCTTCTCCTAGTGTCTAAACTCTTCTCCATGGCTGGAACCCCAAATAATATTCCTTTACATGCTAAGGGGTATCTAGAGAGTGGGATAGGTTTAATAACTACCCTCACCCTATCGCGTACCCTAACCCTAACCCCTACCCTAACCCTAACGCGTACCCTAATCCTAACCCGTACCCTAAACCGAGCCCTAACCCTAACACCAACCCTAACCCTAACCCTAACCCATACCCTACGCCCTACCCGAACCCCTCCCCGAACCCGTACCCTAAGCCGTACCCTAACCCTCACCCTAACCCTAACCCTAGCCCTAAGCTACCCTTGACTGCTTCTGCCTCCAATAGATTTCCTAAGCACTAGTGTTTTAAGGAACAGGTTAAAAAGAGAATCCTAATGTGATTTCTTGATAAGGGGTGTGTTCCTTATCTTCTCCTCGTGTCTAAACTCTTCTCCATGGCTGGAACCCCAAATAATATTCCTTTACGTGCTAAGGGGTATCTAGAGAGTGGGATAGGTTTAATAACTACCCTCACCCTAACGCGTACCCTAACCCTAACCCCTACCCTAACCCTAACGCGTACCCTAATCCTAACCCGTACCCTAAACCGATCCCTAACCCTAACACTAACCCTAACCCTCACCCTAACCCATACCCTACGCCCTACCCGAACCCCTCCCCGAACCCGTACCCTAAGCCGTACCCTAACCCTCACCCTAACCCTAACCCTAACCCTAAGCTACCCTTGACTGCTTCTGCCTCCAATAGATTTCCTAAGCACTAGTGTTTTAAGGAACAGGTTAAAAAGAGAATCCTAATGTGATTTCTTGATAATGGGTGTGTTCCTTATCTTCTCCTAGTGTCTAAACTCTTCTCCATGGCTGGACCCCCAAATAATATTCCTTTACATGCTAAGGGGTATCTAGAGAGTGGGATAGGTTTAATAACTAACCTCACCCTATCGCGTACCCTAACCCTAACCCCTACCCTAACACTAACGCGTACCCTAATCCTAACCCGTACCCTAAACCGAGCCCTAACCCTAACACTAACCCTAACCCTAACCCTAACCCATACCCTATGCCCTACCCGAACCCTTCCCCGAACCCGTACCCTAAGCCATACCCTAACCCTCACCCTAACCCTAACCCTAACCCTAAGCTACCCTTGACGGCTTCTGCCTCCAATAGATTTCCTAAGCACTAGTGTTTTAAGGAACAGGTTAAAAAGAGAATCCTAATGTGAGTTCTTGATAATGGGTGTGTTCCTTATATTCTCCTCGTGTCTAAACTCTTCTCCATGGCAGGATCCCCAAATAATATTCCTTTACGTGCTAAGGGGTATCTAGAGAGTGTGATAGGTTTAATAACTACCCTCACCCTAACGCGTACCCTAACCCTAACCCCTACCCTAACCCTAACGCGTACCCTAATCCTAACCCGTACCCTAAACCGAGCCCTAACCCTAACACTAACCCTAACCCTAACCCTAACCCAACCCCTATGCCCTACCCGAACCCCTCCCCAAACCCGTACCCTAAGCCGTACCCTAACCCTCACCCTAACCCTAACCCTAACACTAAGCTACCCTTGACGGCTTCTGCCTCCAATAGATTTCCTAAGCACTAGTGTTTTAAGGAACAGGTTAAAAAGAGAATCCTAATGTGATTTCTTGATAATGGGTGTGTTCCTTATCTTCTCCTAGTGTCTAAACTCTTCTCCATGGCTGGACCCCCAAATAATATTCCTTTACATGCTAAGGGGTATCTAGAGAGTGGGATAGGTTTAATAACTAACCTCACCCTATCGCGTACCCTAACCCTAACCCCTACCCTAACACTAACGCGTACCCTAATCCTAACCCGTACCCTAAACCGAGCCCTAACCCTAACACTAACCCTAACCCTAACCCTAACCCATACCCTACGCCCTACCCGAACCCCTCCCTGAACCCGTACCCTAAGCCGTACCCTAACCCTCACCCTAACCCTAACCCTAACCCTAAGCTACCCTTGACGGCTTCTGCCTCCAATAGATTTCCTAAGCACTAGTGTTTTAAGGAACAGGTTAAAAAGAGAATCCTAATGTGATTTCTTGATAATGGGTGTGTTCCTCATCTTCTCCTAGTGTCTAAACTCTTCTCCATGGCTGGACACCCAAATAATATTCCTTTACGTGCTATGGGGTATCTAGAGAGAGGGAGAGGTTTAATAACTACCCTCACCCTAACGCGTACCCTAACCCTAACCCCTACCCTAACCCTAACGCGTACCCTAATCCTAACCCGTACCCTAAACCGAGCCCTAACCATAACACTAACCCTAACCCTAACCCATACCCTACGCCCTACCCGAAACCCTCCCCGAACCCGTACCCTAAGCCATACCCTAACCCTCAATCTAACCCTAACCCTAACCCTAAGCTACCCTTGACTGCTTCTGCCTCCAATAGATTTCCTAAGCACTAGTGTTTTAAGGAACAGGTTAAAAAGAGAATCCTAATGTGATTTCTTGATAATGGGTGTGTTCCTTATCTTCTCCTCGTGTCTAAACTCTTCTCCATGGCTGGACCCCCAAATATTATTCCTTTACATGCTAAGGGGTATCTAGAGAGTGGGATAGGTTTAATAACTAACCTCACCCTATCGCGTACCCTAACCCTAACCCCTACCCTAACACTAACGCGTACCCTAATCCTAACCCGTACCCTAAACCGAGCCCTAACCCTGACACTAACCCTAACCCTAACCCTAACCCATACCCTACGCCCTACCCGAACCCTTCCCCGAACCCGTACCCTAAGCCGTACCCTAACACTCACCCTAACCCTAACCCTAACCCTAAGCTACCCTTGACTGCTTCTGCCTCCAATAGATTTCCTAAGCACTAGTGTTTTAAGGAACAGTTTAAAAAGAGAATCATATTGTGATTTCTTGATAATGGGTGTGTTCCTTATCTTCTCCTAGTGTCTAAACTCTTCTCCATGGCTGGACCCCGAAATAATATTATTTTACGTGCTATGGGGTATCTAGAGAGTGGGATAGGTTTAATAACTACCCTCACCCAAAAGCGTACCCTAACCCTAACCCCTACCCTAACCCTAACGCGTACCCTAATCCTAACCCATACCCTAAACCGAGCCCTAACCCTAACACTAACCCTAACCCTCACCCTAACCCATACCCTACGCCCTACCCGAACCCCTCACCGAACCCGTACCCTAAGCCGTACCCTAACCCTCACCCTAACCCTAACCTTAACCCTAAGCTACCCTTGACTGCTTCTGCCTCCAATAGATTTCCTAAGCACTAGTGTTTTAAGGAACAGGTTAAAAAGAGAATCCTAATGTGATTTCTTGATAAGGGGTGTGTTCCTTATCTTCTCCTCGTGTCTAAACTCTTCTCCATGGCTGGACCCCCAAATATTATTCCTTTACATGCTAAGGGGTATCTAGATAGTGGGATAGGTTTAATAACTAACCTCACCCTATCGCGTACCCTAACCCTAACCCCAAACCTAACACTAACGCGTACCCTAATCCTAACCCGTACCCTAAACCGAGCCCTAACCCTGACACTAACCCTAACCCTAACCCTAACCCATACCCTACGCCCTACCCGAACCCTTCCCCGAACCCGTACCCTAAGCCGTACCCTAACCCTCACCCTAACCCTAACCCTAACCCTAAGCTACCCTTGACTGCTTATGCCTCCAATAGATTTCCTAAGCACTAGTGTTTTAAGGAACAGGTTAAAAAGAGAATCCTAATGTGATTTCTTGATAATGGGTGTGTTCCTCATCTTCTCCTAGTGTCTAAACTCTTCTCCATGGCTGGACACCCAAATAATATTCCTTTACGTGCTATGGGGTATCTAGAGAGAGGGAGAGGTTTAATAACTACCCTCACCCTAACGCGTACCCTAACCCTAACCCCTACCCTAACCCTAACGCGTACCCTAATCCTAACCCGTACCCTAAACCGAGCCCTAACCCTAACACTAACCCTAACCCTAACCCTAACCCATACCCTACGCCCTACCCGAACCCCTCCCCGAACCCGTACCCTAAGCCGTACCCTAACCCTCAATCTAACCCAAACCCTAACCCTAAGCTCCCCTTGACTGCTTCTGCCTCCAATAGATTTCCTACGCACTAGTGTTTTAAGGAACAGGTTAAAAAGAGAATCCTAATGTGATTTCTTGATAATGGGTGTGTTCCTCATCTTCTCCTAGTGTCTAAACTCTTCTCCATGGCTGGACCCCCAAATAATATTCCTTTACGTGCTATGGGGTATCTAGAGAGTGGGAGAGGTTTAATAACTACCCTCACACTAACGCGTACCCTAACCCTAACCCCTACCATAACCCTAACGCGTACCCTAATCCTAACCCGTACCCTAAACCGAGCCCTAACCCTAACACTAACCCTAACCCTAACCCATACCCTACGCCCTACCCGAACCCCTCCCCGAACCCGTACCCTAAGCCGTACCCTAACCCTCACCCTAACCCTAACCCTAACCCTAAGCTACCCTTGACTGCTTCTGCCTCCAATAGATTTCCTAAGCACTAGTGTTTTAAGGAACAGGTTAAAAAGAGAATCCTAATGTGATTTCTTGATAATGGGTGTGTTCCTTATCTTCTCCTCGTGTCTAAACTCTTCTCCATGGCTGGACCCCCAAATAATATTCCTTTACGTGCTAAGGGGTATCTAGAGAGTGGGATAGGTTTAATAACTACCCTCACCCTAACGCGTACCCTAACCCTAACCCCTAACCTAACCCTAACGCGTACCCTAATCCTAACCCGTACCCTAAACCGAGCCCTAACCCTAACACTAACCCTAACCCTAACACTAACCCATACCCTACGCCCTAACCGAACCCCTCCCCGAACCCGTACCCTAAGCCGTACCCTAACCCTCACCCTAACCCTAACCCTAACCCTAAGCTACCGTTGACGGCTTCTGCCTCCAATAGATTTCCTAAGCACTAGAGTTTTAAGGAACAGGTTAAAAAGAGAATCCTAACGTGAGTTCTTGATAATGGGTGTGTTCCTTATATTCTCCTCGTGTCTAAACTCTTCTCCATGGCAGGATCCCCAAATAATATTCCTTTACGTGCTAAGGGGTATCTAGAGAGAGTGATAGGTTTAATAACTACCCTCACCCTAACACGTACCCTAACCCTAACCCCTACCCTAACCCTAACGCGTACCCTAATCCTAACCCGTATCCTAAACCGAGCCCTAACCCTAACACTAACCCTAACCCTAACCCTAACCCAACCCCTATGCCCTACCCGAACCCCTCCCCAAACCCGTACCCTAAGCCGTACCCTAACCCTCACCCTAACCCTAAGCCTAACACTAAGCTACCCTTGACGGCTTCTGCCTCCAATAGATTTCCTAAGCACTAGTGTTTTAAGGAACAGGTTAAAAAGAGAATCCTAATGTGATTTCTTGATAATGGGTGTGTTCCTTATCTTCTCCTAGTGTCTAAACTCTTCTCCATGGCTGGACCCCCAAATAATATTCCTTTACATGCTAAGGGGTATCTAGAGAGTGGGATAGGTTTAATAACTAACCTCACCCTATCGCGTACCCTAACCCTAACCCCTACCCTAACACTAACGCGTACCCTAATCCTAACCCGTACCCTAAACCGAGCCCTAACCCTAACACTAACCCTAACCCTAACCCTAACCCATACCCTACGCCCTACCCGAACCCCTCCCTGAACCCGTACCCTAAGCCGTACCCTAACCCTCACCGTAACCCTAACCCTAACCCTAAGCTACCCTTGACGGCTTCTGCCTCCAATAGATTTCCTAAGCACTAGTGTTTTAAGGAACAGGTTAAAAAGAGAATCCTAATGTGATTTCTTGATAATGGGTGTGTTCCTCATCTTCTCCTAGTGTCTAAACTATTCTCCATGGCTGGACCCCCAAATAATATTATTTTACGTGCTATGGGGTATCTAGAGAGTGGGATAGGTTTAATAACTACCCTCACCCAAAAGCGTACCCTAACCCTAACCCCTACCCTAACCCTAACGCGTACCCTAATCCTAACCCGTACCCTAAACCGAGCCCTAACCCTAACACTAACCCTAACCCTCACCCTAACCCATACCCTACGCCCTACCCGAACCCCTCACCGAACCCGTACCCTAAGCCGTACCCTAACCCTCACCCTAACCCTAACCTTAACCCTAAACTACCCTTGACTGCTTCTGCCTCCAATAGATTTCCTAAGCACTAGTGTTTTAAGGAACAGGTTAAAAAGAGAATCCTAATGTGATTTCTTGATAAGGGGTGTGTTCCTTATCTTCTCCTCGTGTCTAAACTCTTCTCCATGGCTGGACCCCCAAATATTATTCCTTTACATGCTAAGGGGTATCTAGATAGTGGGATAGGTTTAATAACTAACCTCACCCTATCGCGTACCCTAACCCTAACCCCTAACCTAACACTAACGCGTACCCTAATCCTAACCCGTACCCTAAACCGAGCCCTAACCCTGACACTAACCCTAACCCTAACCCTAACCCATACCCTACGCCCTACCCGAACCCTTCCCCGAACCCGTACCCTAAACCGTACCCTAACCCTCACCCTAACCCTAACCCTAACCCTAAGCTACCCTTGACTGCTTCTGCCTCCAATAGATTTCCTAAGCACTAGTGTTTTAAGGAACAGGTTAAAAAGAGAATCCTAATGTGATTTCTTGATAATGGGTGTGTTCTTCATCTTCTCCTAGTGTCTAAACTGTTCTCCATGGCTGGACCCCCAAATAATATTCCTTTACGTGCTATGGGGTATCTAGAGAGAGGGAGAGGTTTAATAACTACCCTCACCCTAACGCGTACCCTAACCCTAACCCCTACCATAACCCTAACGCGTACCCTAATCCTAACCCGTACCCTAAACCGAGCCCTAACCCTAACACTAACCCTAACCCTAACCCTAACCCATACCCTACGCCCTACCCGAACCCCTCCCCGAACCCGTACCCTAAGCCGTACCCTAACCCTCAATCTAACCCAAACCCTAACCCTAAGCTCCCCTTGACTGCTTCTGCCTCCAATAGATTTCCTACGCACTAGTGTTTTAAGGAACAGGTTAAAAAGAGAATCCTAATGTGATTTCTTGATAATGGGTGTGTTCCTTATCTTCTCCTAGTGTCTAAACTCTTCTCCATGGCTGGACCCCCAAATAATATTCCTTTACGTCCTAAGGGGTATCTAGAGAGTGGGATAGGTTTAATAACTAACCTCACCCTATCGCGTACCCTAACCCTAACCCCTACCCTAACACTAACGCGTACCCTAATCCTAACCCGTACCCTAAACCGAGCCCTAACCCTAACACTAACCCTAACCCTAACCCATACCCTACGCCCTACCCGAAACCCTCCCCGAACCCGTACCCTAAGCCATACCCTAACCCTCAATCTAACCCTAACCCTAACCCTAAGCTACCCTTGACTGCTTCTGCCTCCATTAGATTTCCTAAGCACTAGTGTTTTAAGGAACAGGTTAAAAAGAGAATCCTAATGTGATTTCTTGATAATGGGTGTGTTCCTTATCTTCTCCTCGTGTCTAAACTCTTCTCCATGGCTGGACCCCCAAATATTATTCCTTTACATGCTAAGGGGTATCTAGAGAGTGGGATAGGTTTAATAACTAACCTCACCCTATCGCGTACCCTAACCCTAACCCCTACCCTAACACTAACGCGTACCCTAATCCTAACCCGTACCCTAAACCGAGCCCTAACCCTGACACTAACCCTAACCCTAACCCTAACCCATACCCTACGCCCTACCCGAACCCTTCCCCGAACCCGTACCCTAAACCGTACCCTAACCCTCACCCTAACCCTAACCCTAACCCTAAGCTACCCTTGACTGCTTCTGCCTCCAATAGATTTCCTAAGCACTAGTGTTTTAAGGAACAGTTTAAAAAGAGAATCATATTGTGATTTCTTGATAATGGGTGTGTTCCTTATCTTCTCCTAGTGTCTAAACTCTTCTCCATGGCTGGACCCCCAAATAATATTACTTTACGTGCTATGGGGTATCTAGAGAGTGGGATAGGTTTAATAACTACCCTCACCCAAAAGCGTACCCTAACCCTAACCCGTACCCTAACCCTAACGCGTACCCTAATCCTAACCCGTACCCTAAACCGAGCCCTAACCCTAACACTAACCCTAACCCTAACCCTAACCCATACCCTACGCCCTACCCGAACGCCTCCCCGAACCCGTACCCTAAGCCATACCCTAAACCTCAATCTAACCCAAACCCTAACCCTAAGCTCCCCTTGACTGCTTCTGCCTCCAATAGATTTCCTAAGCACTAGTGTTTTAAGGAACAGGTTAAAAAGAGAATCCTAATGTGATTTCTTGATAATGGGTGTGTTCTTCATCTTCTCCTAGTGTCTAAACTGTTCTCCATGGCTGGACCCCCAAATAATATTCCTTTACGTGCTATGGGGTATCTAGAGAGAGGGAGAGGTTTAATAACTACCCTCACCCTAACGCGTACCCTAACCCTAACCCCTACCCTAACCCTAACGCGTACCCTAATCCTAACCCGTACCCTAAACCGAGCCCTAACCCTAACACTAACCCTAACCCTAACCCTAACCCATACCCTACGCCCTACCCGAACCCCTCCCCGAACCCGTACCCTAAGCCGTACCCTAACCCTCAATCTAACCCAAACCCTAACCCTAAGCTCCCCTTGACTGCTTCTGCCTCCAATAGATTTCCTAAGCACTAGTGTTTTAAGGAACAGGTTAAAAAGAGAATCCTAATGTGATTTCTTGATAATGGGTGTGTTCCTTATCTTCTCCTAGTGTCTAAACTCTTCTCCATGGCTGGACCCCCAAATAATATTCCTTTACGTGCTAAGGGGTATCTAGAGAGTGGGATAGGTTTAATAACTAACCTCACCCTATCGCGTACCCTAACCCTAACCCCTACCCTAACACTAACGCGTACCCTAATCCTAACCCGTACCCTAAACCGAGCCCTAACCCTAACACTAACCCTAACCCTAACCCTAACACATACCCTATGCCCTACCCGAACCCTTCCCCGAACCCGTACCCTAAGCCATACCCTAACCCTCACCCTAACCCTAACCCTAACCCTAAGCTACCCTTGACGGCTTCTGCCTCCAATAGATTTCCTAAGCACTAGTGTTTTAAGGAACAGGTTAAAAAGAGAATCCTAATGTGATTTCTTGATAATGGGTGTGTTCCTTATCTTCTACTCGTGTCTAAACTCTTCTCCATGGCTGGACCCCCAAATAATATTCCTTTACTTGCTAAGGGGTATCTAGAGAGTGGGATAGGTTTAATAACTACCCTCACCCTAACGCGTACCCTAACCCTAACCACTACCCTAACCCTAACGCGTACCCTAATCCTAACCCGTACCCTAAACCGAGCCCTAACCCTAACACTAACCCTAACCCTAACCCTAACCCATACCCTACGCCCTACCCGAACGCCTCCCCGAACCCGTACCCTAAGCCATACCCTAACCCTCACCCTAACCCTAACACTAACCCTAAGCTACCCTTGACTGCTTCTGCCTCCAATAGATTTCCTAAGCACTAGTGTTTTAAGGAACAGGTTAAAAAGAGAATCCTAATGTGATTTCTTGATAATGGGTGTGTTCCTCATCTTCTCCTAGTGTCTAAACTCTTCTCCATGGCTGGACCCCCAAATAATATTCCTTTACGTGCTATGGGGTATCTAGAGAGAGGGAGAGGTTTAATAAGTACCCTCACCCTAACGCGTACCCTAACCCTAACCCCTACCATAACCCTAACGCGTACCCTAATCCTAACCCGTACCCTAAACCGAGCCCTAACCCTAACACTAACCCTAACCCTAACCCATACCCTACGCCCTACCCGAACCCCTCCCCGAACCCGTACCCTAAGCCGTACCCTAACCCTCACCCTAACCCTAACCCTAACCCTAAGCTACCCTTGACTGCTTCTGCCTCCAATAGATTTCCTCAGCACTAGTGTTTTAAGGAACAGGTTAAAAAGAGAATCCTAATGTGATTTCTTGATAAGGGGTGTGTTCCTTATCTTCTCCTCGTGTCTAAACTCTTCTCCATGGCTGGACCCCCAAATAATATTCCTTTACGTGCTAAGGGGTATCTAGAGAGTGGGATAGGTTTAATAACTACCCTCACCCTAACGCGTACCCTAACCCTAACCCCTAACCTAACCCTAACGCGTACCCTAATCCTAACCCGTACCCTAAACCGAGCCCTAACCCTAACACTAACCCTAACCCTAACACTAACCCATACCCTACGCCCTAACCGAACCCCTCCCCGAACCCGTACCCTAAGCCGTACCCTAACCCTCACCCTAACCCTAACCCTAACCCTAAGCTACCGTTGACGGCTTCTGCCTCCAATAGATTTCCTAAGCACTAGAGTTTTAAGGAACAGGTTAAAAAGAGAATCCTAATGTGAGTTCTTGATAATGGGTGTGTTCCTTATCTTCTCCTCGTGTCTAAACTATTCTCCATGGCAGGATCCCCAAATAATATTCCTTTACGTGCTAAGGGGTATCTAGAGAGTGTGATAGGTTTAATAACTACCCTCACCCTAACGCGTACCCTAACCCTAACCCCTACCCTAACCCTAACGCGTACCCTAATCCTAACCCGTACCCTAAACCGAGCCCTAACCCTAACACTAACCCTAACCCTAACCCTAAGCCAACCCCTATGCCCTACCCGAAACCCTCCCCAAACCCGTACCCTAAGCCGTACCCTAACCCTCACCCTAACCCTAACCCTAACACTAAGCTACCCTTGACGGCTTCTGCCTCCAATAGATTTCCTAAGCACTAGTGTTTTAAGGAACAGGTTAAAAAGAGAATCCTAATGTGATTTCTTGATAATGGGTGTGTTCCTTATCTTCTCCTAGTGTCTAAACTCTTCTCCATGGCTGGACCCCCAAATAATATTCCTTTACATGCTAAGGGGTATCTAGAGAGTGGGATAGGTTTAATAACTAACCTCACCCTATCGCGTACCCTAACCCTAACCCCTACCCTAACACTAACGCGTACCCTAATCCTAACCCGTACCCTAAACCGAGCCCTAACCCTAACACTAACCCTAACCCTAACCCTAACCCATACCCTACGCCCTACCCGAACCCTTCCCTGAACCCGTACCCTAAGATGTACCCTAACCCTCACCCTAACCCTAACCCTAACCCTAAGCTACCCTTGACGGCTTCTGCCTCCAATAGATTTCCTAAGCACTAGTGTTTTAAGGAACAGGTTAAAAAGAGAATCCTAATGTGATTTCTTGATAATGGGTGTGTTCCTCATCTTCTCCTAGTGTCTAAACTCTTCTCCATGGCTGGACACCCAAATAATATTCCTTTACGTGCTATGGGGTATCTAGAGAGAGGGAGAGGTTTAATAACTCCCCTCACACTATCGCGTACCCTAACCCTAACCCCTACCCTAACACTAACGCGTACCCTAATCCTAACCCATACCCTAAACCGAGCCCTAACCCTGACACTAACCCTAACCCTAACCCTAACCCATACCCTACGCCCTACCCGAACCCTTCCCCGAACCCGTACCCTAAGCCGTACCCTAACCCTCACCCTAACCCTAACCCTAACCCTAAGCTACCCTTGACTGCTTCTGCCTCCAATAGATTTCCTAAGCACTAGTGTTTTAAGGAACAGTTTAAAAAGACAATCATATTGTGATTTCTTGATAATGGGTGTGTTCCTTATCTTCTCCTAGTGTCTAAACTCTTCTCCATGGCTGGACCCCCAAATAATATTACTTTACGTGCTATGGGGTATCTAGAGAGAGTGATAGGTTTAATAACTACCCTCACCCTAACACGTACCCTAACCCTAACCCCTACCCTAACCCTAACGCGTACCCTAATCCTAACCCGTATCCTAAACCGAGCCCTAACCCTAACACTAACCCTAACCCTAACCCTAACCCAACCCCTATGCCCTACCCGAACCCCTCCCCAAACCCGTACCCTAAGCCGTACCCTAACCCTCACCCTAACCCTAAGCCTAACACTAAGCTACCCTTGACGGCTTCTGCCTCCAATAGATTTCCTAAGCACTAGTGTTTTAAGGAACAGGTTAAAAAGAGAATCCTAATGTGATTTCTTGATAATGGGTGTGTTCCTTATCTTCTCCTAGTGTCTAAACTCTTCTCCATGGCTGGACCCCCAAATAATATTCCTTTACATGCTAAGGGGTATCTAGAGAGTGGGATAGGTTTAATAACTAACCTCACCCTATCGCGTACCCTAACCCTAACCCCTACCCTAACACTAACGCGTACCCTAATCCTAACCCGTACCCTAAACCGAGCCCTAACCCTAACACTAACCCTAACCCTAACCCTAACCCATACCCTACGCCCTACCCGAACCCCTCCCTGAACCCGTACCCTAAGCCGTACCCTAACCCTCACCGTAACCCAACCCTAACCCTAAGCTACCCTTGACGGCTTCTGCCTCCAATAGATTTCCTAAGCACTAGTGTTTTAAGGAACAGGTTAAAAAGAGAATCCTAATGTGATTTCTTGATAATGGGTGTGTTCCTCATCTTCTCCTAGTGTCTAAACTATTCTCCATGGCTGGACACCCAAATAATATTCCTTTACGTGCTATGGGGTATCTAGAGAGAGGGAGAGGTTTAATAACTACCCTCACCCTAACGCGTACCCTAACCCTAACCCCTACCCTAACCCTAACGCGTACCCTAATCCTAACCCGTACCCTAAACCGAGCCCTAACCCTAACACTAACCCTAACCCTAACCCATACCCTACGCCCTACCCGAAACCCTCCCCGAACCCGTACACTAAGCCATACCCTAACCCTCAATCTAACCCTAACCCTAACCCTAAGCTACCCTTGACTGCTTCTGCATCCAATAGATTTCCTAAGCACTAGTGTTTTAAGGAACAGGTTAAAAAGAGAATCCTAATGTGATTTCTTGATAATGGGTGTGTTCCTTATCTTCTCCTCGTGTCTAAACTCTTCTCCATGGCTGGACCCCCAAATATTATTCCTTTACATGCTAAGGGGTATCTAGAGAGTGGGATAGGTTTAATAACTAACCTCACCCTATCGCGTACCCTAACCCTAACCCCTACCCTAACACTAACGCGTACCCTAATCCTAACCCGTACCCTAAACCGAGCCCTAACCCTGACACTAACCCTAACCCTAACCCTAACCCATACCCTACGCCCTACCCGAACCCTTCCCCGAACCCGTACCCTAAGCCGTACCCTAACCCTCACCCTAACCCTAACCCTAACCCTAAGCTACCCTTGACTGCTTCTGCCTCCAATAGATTTCCTAAGCACTAGTGTTTTAAGGAACAGTTTAAAAAGAGAATCATATTGTGATTTCTTGATAATGGGTGTGTTCCTTATCTTCTCCTAGTGTCTAAATTCTTCTCCATGGCTGGACCCCCAAATAATATTATTTTACGTGCTATGGGGTATCTAGAGAGTGGGATAGGTTTAATAACTACCCTCACCCAAAAGCGTACCCTAACCCTAACCCCTACCCTAACCCTAACGCGTACCCTAATCCTAACCCGTACCCTAAACCGAGCCCTAACCCTAACACTAACCCTAACCCTCACCCTAACCCATACCCTACGCCCTACCCGAACCCCTCACCGAACCCGTACCCTAAGCCGTACCCTAACCCTCACCCTAACCCTAACCTTAACCCTAAACTACCCTTGACTGCTTCTGCCTCCAATAGATTTCCTAAGCACTAGTGTTTTAAGGAACAGGTTAAAAAGAGAATCCTAATGTGATTTCTTGATAAGGGGTGTGTTCCTTATCTTCTCCTCGTGTCTAAACTCTTCTCCATGGCTGGACCCCCAAATATTATTCCTTTACATGCTAAGGGGTATCTAGATAGTGGGATAGGTTTAATAACTAACCTCACCCTATCGCGTACCCTAACCCTAACCCCTAACCTAACACTAACGCGTACCCTAATCCTAACCCGTACCCTAAACCGAGCCCTAACCCTGACACTAACCCTAACCCTAACCCTAACCCATACCCTACGCCCTACCCGAACCCTTCCCCGAACCCGTACCCTAAACCGTACCCTAACCCTCACCCTAACCCTAACCCTAACCCTAAGCTACCCTTGACTGCTTCTGCCTCCAATAGATTTCCTAAGCACTAGTGTTTTAAGGAACAGGTTAAAAAGAGAATCCTAATGTGATTTCTTGATAATGGGTGTGTTCTTCATCTTCTCCTAGTGTCTAAACTGTTCTCCATGGCTGGACCCCCAAATAATATTCCTTTACGTGCTATGGGGTATCTAGAGAGAGGGAGAGGTTTAATAACTACCCTCACCCTAACGCGTACCCTAACCCTAACCCCTACCATAACCCTAACGCGTACCCTAATCCTAACCCGTACCCTAAACCGAGCCCTAACCCTAACACTAACCCTAACCCTAACCCTAACCCATACCCTACGCCCTACCCGAACCCCTCCCCGAACCCGTACCCTAAGCCGTACCCTAACCCTCAATCTAACCCAAACCCTAACCCTAAGCTCCCCTTGACTGCTTCTGCCTCCAATAGATTTCCTACGCACTAGTGTTTTAAGGAACAGGTTAAAAAGAGAATCCTAATGTGATTTCTTGATAATGGGTGTGTTCCTTATCTTCTCCTAGTGTCTAAACTCTTCTCCATGGCTGGACCCCCAAATAATATTCCTTTACGTCCTAAGGGGTATCTAGAGAGTGGGATAGGTTTAATAACTAACCTCACCCTATCGCGTACCCTAACCCTAACCCCTACCCTAACACTAACGCGTACCCTAATGCTAACCCGTACCCTAAACCGAGCCCTAACCCTAACACTAACCCTAACCCTAACCCATACCCTACGCCCTACCCGAAACCCTCCCCGAACCCGTACCCTAAGCCATACCCTAACCCTCAATCTAACCCTAACCCTAACCCTAAGCTACCCTTGACTGCTTCTGCCTCCATTAGATTTCCTAAGCACTAGTGTTTTAAGGAACAGGTTAAAAAGAGAATCCTAATGTGATTTCTTGATAATGGGTGTGTTCCTTATCTTCTCCTCGTGTCTAAACTCTTCTCCATGGCTGGACCCCCAAATATTATTCCTTTACATGCTAAGGGGTATCTAGAGAGTGGGATAGGTTTAATAACTAACCTCACCCTATCGCGTACCCTAACCCTAACCCCTACCCTAACACTAACGCGTACCCTAATCCTAACCCGTACCCTAAACCGAGCCCTAACCCTGACACTAACCCTAACCCTAACCCTAACCCATACCCTACGCCCTACCCGAACCCTTCCCCGAACCCGTACCCTAAACCGTACCCTAACCCTCACCCTAACCCTAACCCTAACCCTAAGCTACCCTTGACTGCTTCTGCCTCCAATAGATTTCCTAAGCACTAGTGTTTTAAGGAACAGTTTAAAAAGAGAATCATATTGTGATTTCTTGATAATGGGTGTGTTCCTTATCTTCTCCTAGTGTCTAAACTCTTCTCCATGGCTGGACCCCCAAATAATATTACTTTACGTGCTATGGGGTATCTAGAGAGTGGGATAGGTTTAATAACTACCCTCACCCAAAAGCGTACCCTAACCCTAACCCGTACCCTAACCCTAACGCGTACCCTAATCCTAACCCGTACCCTAAACCGAGCCCTAACCCTAACACTAACCCTAACCCTAACCCTAACCCATACCCTACGCCCTACCCGAACGCCTCCCCGAACCCGTACCCTAAGCCATACCCTAAACCTCAATCTAACCCAAACCCTAACCCTAAGCTCCCCTTGACTGCTTCTGCCTCCAATAGATTTCCTAAGCACTAGTGTTTTAAGGAACAGGTTAAAAAGAGAATCCTAATGTGATTTCTTGATAATGGGTGTGTTCTTCATCTTCTCCTAGTGTCTAAACTGTTCTCCATGGCTGGACCCCCAAATAATATTCCTTTACGTGCTATGGGGTATCTAGAGAGAGGGAGAGGTTTAATAACTACCCTCACCCTAACGCGTACCCTAACCCTAACCCCTACCCTAACCCTAACGCGTACCCTAATCCTAACCCGTACCCTAAACCGAGCCCTAACCCTAACACTAACCCTAACCCTAACCCTAACCCATACCCTACGCCCTACCCGAACCCCTCCCCGAACCCGTACCCTAAGCCGTACCCTAACCCTCAATCTAACCCAAACCCTAACCCTAAGCTCCCCTTGACTGCTTCTGCCTCCAATAGATTTCCTAAGCACTAGTGTTTTAAGGAACAGGTTAAAAAGAGAATCCTAATGTGATTTCTTGATAATGGGTGTGTTCCTTATCTTCTCCTAGTGTCTAAACTCTTCTCCATGGCTGGACCCCCAAATAATATTCCTTTACGTGCTAAGGGGTATCTAGAGAGTGGGATAGGTTTAATAACTAACCTCACCCTATCGCGTACCCTAACCCTAACCCCTACCCTAACACTAACGCGTACCCTAATCCTAACCCGTACCCTAAACCGAGCCCTAACCCTAACACTAACCCTAACCCTAACCCTAACACATACCCTATGCCCTACCCGAACCCTTCCCCGAACCCGTACCCTAAGCCATACCCTAACCCTCACCCTAACCCTAACCCTAACCCTAAGCTACCCTTGACGGCTTCTGCCTCCAATAGATTTCCTAAGCACTAGTGTTTTAAGGAACAGGTTAAAAAGAGAATCCTAATGTGATTTCTTGATAATGGGTGTGTTCCTTATCTTCTACTCGTGTCTAAACTCTTCTCCATGGCTGGACCCCCAAATAATATTCCTTTACTTGCTAAGGGGTATCTAGAGAGTGGGATAGGTTTAATAACTACCCTCACCCTAACGCGTACCCTAACCCTAACCACTACCCTAACCCTAACGCGTACCCTAATCCTAACCCGTACCCTAAACCGAGCCCTAACCCTAACACTAACCCTAACCCTAACCCTAACCCATACCCTACGCCCTACCCGAACGCCTCCCCGAACCCGTACCCTAAGCCATACCCTAACCCTCACCCTAACCCTAACACTAACCCTAAGCTACCCTTGACTGCTTCTGCCTCCAATAGATTTCCTAAGCACTAGTGTTTTAAGGAACAGGTTAAAAAGAGAATCCTAATGTGATTTCTTGATAATGGGTGTGTTCCTCATCTTCTCCTAGTGTCTAAACTCTTCTCCATGGCTGGACCCCCAAATAATATTCCTTTACGTGCTATGGGGTATCTAGAGAGAGGGAGAGGTTTAATAAGTACCCTCACCCTAACGCGTACCCTAACCCTAACCCCTACCATAACCCTAACGCGTACCCTAATCCTAACCCGTACCCTAAACCGAGCCCTAACCCTAACACTAACCCTAACCCTAACCCATACCCTACGCCCTACCCGAACCCCTCCCCGAACCCGTACCCTAAGCCGTACCCTAACCCTCACCCTAACCCTAACCCTAACCCTAAGCTACCCTTGACTGCTTCTGCCTCCAATAGATTTCCTCAGCACTAGTGTTTTAAGGAACAGGTTAAAAAGAGAATCCTAATGTGATTTCTTGATAAGGGGTGTGTTCCTTATCTTCTCCTCGTGTCTAAACTCTTCTCCATGGCTGGACCCCCAAATAATATTCCTTTACGTGCTAAGGGGTATCTAGAGAGTGGGATAGGTTTAATAACTACCCTCACCCTAACGCGTACCCTAACCCTAACCCCTAACCTAACCCTAACGCGTACCCTAATCCTAACCCGTACCCTAAACCGAGCCCTAACCCTAACACTAACCCTAACCCTAACACTAACCCATACCCTACGCCCTAACCGAACCCCTCCCCGAACCCGTACCCTAAGCCGTACCCTAACCCTCACCCTAACCCTAACCCTAACCCTAAGCTACCGTTGACGGCTTCTGCCTCCAATAGATTTCCTAAGCACTAGAGTTTTAAGGAACAGGTTAAAAAGAGAATCCTAATGTGAGTTCTTGATAATGGGTGTGTTCCTTATCTTCTCCTCGTGTCTAAACTATTCTCCATGGCAGGATCCCCAAATAATATTCCTTTACGTGCTAAGGGGTATCTAGAGAGTGTGATAGGTTTAATAACTACCCTCACCCTAACGCGTACCCTAACCCTAACCCCTACCCTAACCCTAACGCGTACCCTAATCCTAACCCGTACCCTAAACCGAGCCCTAACCCTAACACTAACCCTAACCCTAACCCTAAGCCAACCCCTATGCCCTACCCGAAACCCTCCCCAAACCCGTACCCTAAGCCGTACCCTAACCCTCACCCTAACCCTAACCCTAACACTAAGCTACCCTTGACGGCTTCTGCCTCCAATAGATTTCCTAAGCACTAGTGTTTTAAGGAACAGGTTAAAAAGAGAATCCTAATGTGATTTCTTGATAATGGGTGTGTTCCTTATCTTCTCCTAGTGTCTAAACTCTTCTCCATGGCTGGACCCCCAAATAATATTCCTTTACATGCTAAGGGGTATCTAGAGAGTGGGATAGGTTTAATAACTAACCTCACCCTATCGCGTACCCTAACCCTAACCCCTACCCTAACACTAACGCGTACCCTAATCCTAACCCGTACCCTAAACCGAGCCCTAACCCTAACACTAACCCTAACCCTAACCCTAACCCATACCCTACGCCCTACCCGAACCCTTCCCTGAACCCGTACCCTAAGATGTACCCTAACCCTCACCCTAACCCTAACCCTAACCCTAAGCTACCCTTGACGGCTTCTGCCTCCAATAGATTTCCTAAGCACTAGTGTTTTAAGGAACAGGTTAAAAAGAGAATCCTAATGTGATTTCTTGATAATGGGTGTGTTCCTCATCTTCTCCTAGTGTCTAAACTCTTCTCCATGGCTGGACACCCAAATAATATTCCTTTACGTGCTATGGGGTATCTAGAGAGAGGGAGAGGTTTAATAACTCCCCTCACACTATCGCGTACCCTAACCCTAACCCCTACCCTAACACTAACGCGTACCCTAATCCTAACCCATACCCTAAACCGAGCCCTAACCCTGACACTAACCCTAACCCTAACCCTAACCCATACCCTACGCCCTACCCGAACCCTTCCCCGAACCCGTACCCTAAGCCGTACCCTAACCCTCACCCTAACCCTAACCCTAACCCTAAGCTACCCTTGACTGCTTCTGCCTCCAATAGATTTCCTAAGCACTAGTGTTTTAAGGAACAGTTTAAAAAGACAATCATATTGTGATTTCTTGATAATGGGTGTGTTCCTTATCTTCTCCTAGTGTCTAAACTCTTCTCCATGGCTGGACCCCCAAATAATATTACTTTACGTGCTATGGGGTATCTAGAGAGTGGGATAGGTTTAATAACTACCCTCAACCAAAAGCGTACCCTAACCCTAACACCTACCCTAACCCTAACGTGTACCCTAATCCTATTCCGTACCCTAAACCGAGACCTAACCCTAACACTAACCCTAACCCTCACCCTAACCCATACCCTACGCCCTACCCGAACCCCTCCCCGAACCCGTACCCTAAGCCTTACCCTAACCCTCACCCTAACCCTAACCCTAACCCTAAGCTACCCTTGACTGCTTCTGCCTCCAATAGATTTCCTAAGCACTAGTGTTTTAAGGAACAGGTTAAAAAGAGAATCCTAATTTGATTTCTTGATTATGGGTGTGTTCCTTATCTTCTCCTCGTGTCTAAACTCTTCTCCATGGCTGGACCCCCAAATAATCTTCCTTTACATGCTAAGGGGTATCTAGAGAGTGGGATAGGTTTAATAACTACCCTCACCCTAACGCGTACCCTAACCCTAACCCCTACCCTAACCCTAACGCGTACCCTAATCCTAACCCGTACCCTAAACCGAGCCCTAACCCTAACAATAACCCTAACCCTAACCCTAACCCATACCCTACGCCCTACCCGAACCCCTCCCTGAACCCGTACCCTAAGCCGTACCCTAACCATCACCCTAACCCTAACCCTAACCCTAAGCTACCCTTGACTGCTTCTGCCTCCAATAGATTTCCTAAGCACTAGTGTTTTAAGGAACAGGTTAAAAAGAGAATCCTAATGTGATTTCTTGATAATGGGTGTGTTCCTCATCTTCTCCTAGTGTCTAAACTCTTCTCCATGGCTGGACACCCAAATAATATTCCTTTACGTGCTATGGGGTATCTAGAGAGAGGGAGAGGTTTAATAACTACCCTCACCCTAACGCGTAACCTAAACCTAACCCCTACCCTAACACTAACGCGTACCCTAATCCTAACCCGTACCCTAAACCGAGCCCTAACCCTAACAGTAACCCTAACCCTAACCCTAACACATACCCTACGCCCTACCCGAACCCCTCTCCGAACCCGTACCCTAAGCCATACCCTAACCCTCAATCTAACCCTAACCCTAACCCTAAGCTACCCTTGACTGCTTCTGCCTCCAATAGATTTCCTAAGCACTAGTGTTTTAAGGAACAGGTTAAAAAGAGAATCCTAATGTGATTTCTTGATAATGGGTGTGTTCCTTATCTTCTCCTAGTGTCTAAACTCTTCTCCACGGCTGGACCCCCAAATAATATTCCTTTACATGCTAAGGGGTATCTAGAGAGTGGGATAGGTTTAATAACTAACCTCACCCTATCGCGAACCCTAACCCTAACCCCTACCCTAACCCTAACGCGTACCCTAATCCTAACTCGTACCCTAAACCGAGCCCTAACCCTAACACTAACCCTAACCCTAACCCTAACCCATACCCTACGCCCTACCCGAACCCCTCCCTGAACCCGTACCCTAAGCCGTACCCTAACCCTCACCCTAACCCTAACCCTAACCCTAAGCTACCCTTGACGGCTTCTGCCTCCAATAGATTTCCTAAGCACTAGTGTTTTAAGGAACAGGTTAAAAAGAGAATCCTAATGTGACTTCTTGATAATGGGTGTGTTCCTTATCTTCTCCTCGTGTCTAAACTCTTCTCCATGGCAGGATCCCCAAATAATATTCCTTTACGTGCTATGGGGTATCTAGAGAGAGGGAGAGGTTTAATAACTACCCTCACCCTAACGCGTACCCTAACCCTAACCCCTACCCTAACACTAACGCGTACCCTAATCCTAACCCGTACCCTAAACCGAGCCCTAACCCTAACACTAACCCTAACCCTAACACTAACCCATACCCTACGCCCTACCCGAACCCTTCCCCGAACCCGTACCCTAAGCCGTACCCAAACCCTCACCCTAACCCTAACCCTAACCCTAAGCTACCCTTGAATGCTTCTGCCTCCAATAGATTTCCTAAGCACTAGTGTTTTAAGGAACAGTTTAAAAAGAGAATCATATTGTGATTTCTTGATAATGGGTGTGTTCCTTATCTTCTCCTAGTGTCTAAACTCTTCTACATGGCTGAACCCCAAATAATATTCCTTTACGTGCTACGGGGTATCTAGAGAGTGGGATAGGTTTAATAACTACCCTCAACCAAAAGCGTACCCTAACCCTAACACCTACCCTAACCCTAACGTGTACCCTAATCCTATTCCGTACCCTAAACCGAGACCTAACCCTAACACTAACCCTAACCCTCACCCTAACCCATACCCTACGCCCTACCCGAACCCCTCCCCGAACCCGTACCCTAAGCCTTACCCTAACCCTCACCCTAACCTTAACCCTAACCCTAAGCTACCCTTGACTGCTTCTGCCTCCAATAGATTTCCTAAGCACTAGTGTTTTAAGGAACAGGTTAAAAAGAGAATCCTAATTTGATTTCTTGATAATGGGTGTGTTCCTTATCTTCTCCTCGTGTCTAAACTCTTCTCCATGGCTGGACCCCCAAATAATCTTCCTTTACATGCTAAGGGGTATCTAGAGAGTGGGATAGGTTTAATAACTACCCTCACCCTAACGCGTACCCTAACCCTAACCCCTACACTAACCCTAACGCGTACCCTAATCCTAAACCGTACCCTAAACCGAGCCCTAACCCTAACACTAACCCTAACCCTAACCCTAACCCATACCCTACGCCCTACCCGAACCCCTCCCTGAACCCGTACCCTAAGCCGTACCCTAACCCTCACCCTAACCCTAACCCTAACCCTAAGCTACCCTTGACTGCTTCTGCCTCCAATAGATTTCCTAAGCACTAGTGTTTTAAGGAACAGGTTAAAAAGAGAATCCTAATGTGATTTCTTGATAATGGGTGTGTTCCTTATCTTCTCCTAGTGTCTAAACTCTTCTCCATGGCTGGACACCCAAATAATATTCCTTTACGTGCTATGGGGTATCTAGAGAGAGGGAGAGGTTTAATAACTACCCTCACCCTAACGCGTACCCTAACCCTAACCCCTACCTTAACCCTAACGCGTACCCTAATCCTAACCCGTACCCTAAACCGAGCCCTAACCCTAACACTAACCCTAACCCTAACCCTAACCCATAACCTACGCCCTACCCGAACCCCTCCCCGAACCCGTACCCTAAGCCATACCCTAACCCTCAATCTAACCCTAACCCTAACCCTAAGCTACCCTTGACGGGTTCTGCCTCCAATAGATTTCCTAAGCACTAGTGTTTTAAGGAACAGTTTAAAAAGAGAATCCTAATGTGATTTCTTGATAATGGGTGTGTTCCTTATTTTCTACTAGTGTCTAAACTCTTCTCCATGGCTGGACCCCCAAATAATATTCCTTTACATGCTAAGGGGTATCTAGAGAGTGGGATAGGTTTAATAACTAACCTCACCCTATCGCGTACCCTAACCCTAACCCCTACCCTAACACTAACGCGTACCCTAATCCTAACCCGTACCCTAAACCGAGCCCTAACCCTAACACTAACCCTAACACTAACCCTAACCCATACCCTACGCCCTACCCGAACCCTTCCCCGAACCCGTACCCTAAGCCGTCCCCTAACCCTCACCCTAACCCTAACCCTAACCCTAAGCTACCCTTGACTGCTTCTGCCTCCAATAGATTTCCTAAGCACTAGTGTTTTAAGGAACATTTTAAAAAGAGAATCATATTGTGATTTCTTGATAATGGGTGTGTTCCTTATCTTCTCCTAGTGTCTAAACTCTTCTCCATGGCTGATCCCCAAATAATATTCCTTTACATGCTAAGGGGTATCTAGAGAGTGGGATAGGTTTAATAACTACCCTCAACCAAAAGCGTACCCTAACCCTAACACCTACCCTAACCCTAACGTGTACCCTAATCCTATTCCGTACCCTAAACCGAGACCTAACCCTAACACTAACCCTAACACTCACCCTAACCCATACCCTACGCCCTACCCGAACCCCTCCCCGAACCCGTACCCTAAGCCTTACCCTAACCCTCACCCTAACCCTAACCCTAACCCTAAGCTACCCTTGACTGCTTCTGCCTCCAATAGATTTCCTAAGCACTAGTGTTTTAAGGAACAGGTTAAAAAGAGAATCCTAATTTGATTTCTTGATAATGGGTGTGTTCCTTATCTTCTCCTCGTGTCTAAACTCTTCTCCATGGCTGGACCCCCAAATAATCTTCCTTTACATGCTAAGGGGTATCTAGAGAGTGGGATAGGTTTAATTACTACCCTCACCCTAACGCGTACCCTAACCCTAACCCCTACCCTAACCCTAACGCGTACCCTAATCCTAACCCGTACCCTAAACCGAGCCCTAACCCTAACACTAACCCTAACCCTAACCCTAACCCATACCCTACGCCCTACCCGAACCCCTCCCTGAACCCGTACCCTAAGCCGTACCCTAACCCTCACCCTAACCCTAACCCTAACCCTAAGCTACCCTTGACTGCTTCTGCCTCCAATAGATTTCCTAAGCACTAGTGTTTTAAGGAACAGGTTAAAAAGAGAATCCTAATGTGATTTCTTGATAATGGGTGTGTTCCTCATCTTCTCCTAGTGTCTAAACTCTTCTCCATGGCTGGACACCCAAATAATATTCCTTTACGTGCTATGGGGTATCTAGAGAGAGGGAGAGGTTTAATAACTACCCTCACCCTAACGCGTAACCTAAACCTAACCCCTACCCTAACCCTAACGCGTACCCTAATCCTAACCCGTACCCTAAACCGAGCCCTAACCATAACACTAACCCTAACCCTAACCCTAACACATACCCTACGCCCTACCCGAACCCCTCTGCGAACCCGTACCCTAAGCCATACCCTAACCCTCAATCTAACCCTAACCCTAACCCTAAGCTACCCTTGACTGCTTCTGCCTCCAATAGATTTCCTAAGCACTAGTGTTTTAAGGAACAGGATAAAAAGAGAATCCTAATGTGATTTCTTGATAATGGGTGTGTTCCTTATCTTCTCCTAGTGTCTAAACTCTTCTCCACGGCTGGACCCCCAAATAATATTCCTTTACATGCTAAGGGGTATCTAGAGAGTGGGATAGGTTTAATAACTAACCTCACCCTATCGCGTACCCTAACCCTAACCCCTACCCTAACACTAACGCGTACACTAATCCTAAACCGTACCCTAAACCGAGCCCTAACCCTAACACTAACCCTAACCCTAACCCTAACCCATACCCTACGCCCTACCCGAACCCTTCCCCGAACCCGTACACTAAGCCGTACCCTAACCCTCACCCTAACCCTAACCCTAACCCTAAGCTACCCTTGACTGCTTCTGCCTCCAATAGATTTCCTAAGCACTAGTGTTTTAAGGAACAGGTTAAAAAGAGAATCCTAATGTAACTTCTTGATAATGGGTGTGTTCCTTATCTTCTCCTAGTGTCTAAACTCTTCTCCATGGCTGGACCCCCAAATAATATTCCTTTACATGCTAAGGGGTATCTAGAGAGTGGGATAGATTTAATAACTAACCTCACCCTATCGCGTACCCTAACCCTAACCCCTACCCTAACACTAACGCGTACCCTAATCCTAACCCGTACCCTAAACCGAGCCCTAACCCTAACACTAACCCTAACCCTAACCCTAACCCATACCCTACGCCCTACCCGAACCCTTCCCCGAACCCGTACCCTAAGCCGTACCCTAACCCTCACCCTAACCCTAACCCTAACCCTAAGCTACCCTTGACTGCTTCTGCCTCCAATAGATTTCCTAAGCACTAGTGTTTTAAGGAACAGTTTAAAAAGAGAATCATATTGTGATTTCTTGATAATGGGTGTGTTCCTTATCTTCTCCTAGTGTCTAAACTCTTATCCATGGCTGAACCCCAGATAATATTCCTTTACGTGCTAAGGGGTATCTAGAGAGTGGGATAGGTTTAATAACTACCCTCAACCAAAAGCGTACCCTAACCCTAACACCTACCCTAACCCTAACGTGTACCCTAATCCTATTCCGTACCCTAAACCGAGACCTAACCCTAACACTAACCCTAACCCTCACCCTAACCCATACCCTACGCCCTACCCGAACCCCTCACCGAACCCGTACCCTAAGCCTTACCCTAACCCTCACCCTAACCCTAACCCTAACCCTAAGCTACGCTTGACTGCTTCTGCCTCCAATAGATTTCCTAAGCACTAGTGTTTTAAGGAACAGGTTAAAAAGAGAATCCTAATTTGATTTCTTGATAATGGGTGTGTTCCTTATCTTCTCCTCGTGTCTAAACTCTTCTCCATGGCTGGACCCCCAAATAATCTTCCTTTACATGCTAAGGGGTATCTAGAGAGTGGGATAGGTTTAATAACTACCCTCACCCTAACGCGTACCCTAACCCTAACCCCTACCCTAACCCTAACGCGTACCCTAATCCTAACCCGTACCCTAAACCGAGCCCTAACCCTAACACTAACCCTAACCCTAACCCTAACCCATACCCTACGCCCTACCGGAACCCCTCCCTGAACCCGTACCCTAAGCCGTACCCTAACCCTCACCCTAACCCTAACCCTAACCCTAAGCTACCCTTGACTGCTTCTGCCTCCAATAGATTTCCTAAGCACTAGTGTTTTAAGGAACAGGTTAAAAAGAGAATCCTAATGTGATTTCTTGATAATGGGTGTGTTCCTCATCTTCTCCTAGTGTCTAAACTCTTCTCCATGGCTGGACACCCAAATAATATTCCTTTACGTGCTATGGGGTATCTAGAGAGAGGGAGAGGTTTAATAACTACCCTCACCGTAACACGTAACCTAAACCTAACCCCTACCCTAACCCTAACGCGTACCCTAATCCTAACCCGTACCCTAAACCGAGCCCTAACCCTAACACTAACCCTAACCCTAACCCTAACACATACCCTACGCCCTACCCGAACCCCTCTCCGAACCCGTACCCTAAGCCATACCCTAACCCTCAATCTAACCCTAACCCTAACCCTAAGCTACCCTTGACTGCTTCTGCCTCCAATAGATTTCCTAAGCACTAGTGTTTTAAGGAACAGGTTAAAAAGAGAATCCTAATGTGATTTCTTGATAATGGGTGTGTTCCTTATCTTCTCCTAGTGTCTAAACTCTTCTCCATGGCTGGACCCCCAAATAATATTCCTTTACGTGCTAAGGGGTATCTAGAGAGTGGGATAGGTTTAATAACTACCCTCACCCAAAAGCGTACCCTAACCCTAACCCCTACCCTAACCCTAACGCGTACCCTAATCCTAACCCGTACCCTAAACCGAGCCCTAACCCTAACACTAACCCTAACCCTCACCCTAACCCATACCCTACGCCCTACCCAAACCCCTCCCCGAACCCGTACCCTAAGCCGTACCCTAACCCTCACCCTAACCCTAACCCTAACCGTAAGCTACCCTTGACTGCTTCTGCCTCCAATAGATTTCCTAAGCACTAGTGTTTTAAGGAACAGGTTAAAAAGAGAATCCTAATGTAACTTCTTGATAATGGGTGTGTTCCTTATCTTCTCCTCGTGTCTAAACTCTTCTCCATGGCTGGACCCCCAAATAATATTCCTTTACTTGCTAAGGGGTATCTAGAGAGTGGGATAGGTTTAATAACTACCCTCACCCTAACGCATACCCTAACCCTAACCCCTACACTAACCCTAACGCGTACCCTAATCCTAACCCGTGCCCTAAACCGAGCCCTAACCCTAACACTAACCCTAACCCTAACCCTAACCCATACCCTACGCCCTACCCGAACCCTTCCCCGAACCCGTACCCTAAGCCGTACCCTAACCCTCACCCTAACCCTAACCCTAACCCTAAGCTACCCTTGACTGCTTCTGCCTCCAATAGATTTCCTAAGCACTAGTGTTTTAAGGAACAGTTTAAAAAGAGAATCATATTGTGATTTCTTGATAATGGGTGTGTTCCTTATTTTCTCCTAGTGTCTAAACTCTTCTCCATGGCTGGACCTCCAAATAATATTACTTTACGTGCTAAGGGGTATCTAGAGAGTGGGATAGGTTTAATAACTACCCTCACCCAAAAGCGTACCCTAACCCTAACCACTACCCTAACCCTAACGCGTACCCTAATCCTAACCCGTACCCTAAACCGAGCCCTAACCCTAACACTAACCCTAACCCTCACCCTAACCCATACCCTACGCCCTACCCGAACCCCTCCCCGAACCCGTACCCTAAGCCGTACCCTAACCCTCACCCTAACCCTAACCCTAACCCTAAGCTACCCTTGACTGCTTCTGCCTCCAATAGATTTCCTAAGCACTAGTGTTTTAAGGAACAGGTTAAAAAGAGAATCCTAATGTGATTTCTTGATAAGGGGTGTGTTCCTTATCTTCTCCTCGTGTCTAAACTCTTCTCCATGGCTGGACCCCCAAATAATATTCCTTTACGTGCTAAGGGGTATCTAGAGAGTGGGATAGGTTTAATAACTACCCTCACCCTAACGCGTACCCTAACCCTAACCCCTACCCTAACCCTAACGCGTACCCTAATCCTAACCCGTACCCTAAACCGAGCCCTAACCCTAACACTAACCCTAACCCTAACCCTAACCCATACCCTATGCCCTACCCGAACCCCTCCCCGAACCCGTACCCTAAGCCGTACCCTAACCCTCACCCTATCCCTAACCCTAACCCTAAGCTACCGTTGACGGCTTCTGCCTCCAATAGATTTCCTAAGCACTAGTGTTTTAAGGAACAGGTTAAAAAGAGAATCCTAATGTGACTTCTTGATAATGGGTGTGTTTCTTATCTTCTCCTCGTGTCTAAACTCTTCTCCATGGCAGGATCCCCAAATAATATTCCTTTACGTGCTAAGGGGTATCTAGAGAGTGTGATAGGTTTAATAACTACCCTCACCCTAACGCGTACCCTAACCCTAACCCCTACCCTAACCCTAACGCGTACCCTAATCCTAACCCGTACCCTAAACCGAGCCCTAACCCTAACACTAACCCTAACCCTAACCCTAACCCATACCCTACGCCCTACCCGAACCCTTCCCCGAACCCGTACCCTAAGCCGTACCCTAACCCTCACCCTAACCCTAACCCTAACCCTAAGCTACCCTTGACTGCTTCTGCCTCCAATAGATTTCCTAAGCACTAGTGTTTTAAGGAACAGTTTAAAAAGAGAATCATATTGTGATTTCTTGATAATGGGTGTGTTCCTTATCTTCTCCTAGTGTCTAAACTCTTCTCCATGGCTGGACACCCAAATAATATTCCTTTACGTGCTATGGGGTATCTAGAGAGAGGGAGAGGTTTAATAACTACCCTCACCGTAACACGTAACCTAAACCTAACCCCTACCCTAACCCTAACGCGTACCCTAATCCTAACCCGTACCCTAAACCGAGCCCTAACCCTAACACTAACCCTAACCCTAACCCTAACACATACCCTACGCCCTACCCGAACCCCTCTCCGAACCCGTACCCTAAGCCATACCCTAACCCTCAATCTAACCCTAACCCTAACCCTAAGCTACCCTTGACTGCTTCTGCCTCCAATAGATTTCCTAAGCACTAGTGTTTTAAGGAACAGGTTAAAAAGAGAATCCTAATGTGATTTCTTGATAATGGGTGTGTTCCTTATCTTCTCCTAGTGTCTAAACTCTTCTCCATGGCTGGACCCCCAAATAATATTCCTTTACGTGCTAAGGGGTATCTAGAGAGTGGGATAGGTTTAATAACTACCCTCACCCAAAAGCGTACCCTAACCCTAACCCCTACCCTAACCCTAACGCGTACCCTAATCCTAACCCGTACCCTAAACCGAGCCCTAACCCTAACACTAACCCTAACCCTAACCCTAACCCATACCCTACGCCCTACCCGAACCCTTCCCCGAACCCGTACCCTAAGCCGTACCCTAACCCTCACCCTAACCCTAACCCTAACCCTAAGCTACCCTTGACTGCTTCTGCCTCCAATAGATTTCCTAAGCACTAATGTTTTAAGGAACAGTTTAAAAAGAGAATCATATTGTGATTTCTTGATAATGGGTGTGTTCCTTATCTTCTCCTAGTGTCTAAACTCTTCTCCATGGCTGAACCCCAAATAATATTCCTTTACGTGCTAAGGGGTATCTACAGAGTGGGATAGGTTTAATAACTACCCTCAACCAAAAGCGTACCCTAACCCTAACACCTACCCTAACCCTAACACGTACCCTAATCCTATCCCGTACCCTAAACCGAGCCCTAACCCTAACACTAACCCTAACCCTCACCCTAACCCATACCCTACGCCCTACCCGAACCCCTCCCCGAACCCGTACCCTAAGCCGTACCCTAACCCTCACCCTAACCCTAACCCTAACCCTAAGCTACCCTTGACTGCTTCTGCCTCCAATAGATTTCCTAAGCACTATTGTTTTAAGGAACAGGTTAAAAAGAGAATCCTAATTTGATTTCTTGATAATGGGTGTGTTCCTTATCTTCTCCTCGTGTCTAAATTCTTCTCCATGGCTGGACCCCCAAATAATATTCCTTTACTTGCTAAGGGGTATCTAGAGAGTGGGATAGGTTTAATAACTACCCTCACCCTAACGCATACCCTAACCCTAACCCCTACCCTAACCCTAACGCGTACCCTAATCCTAACCCGTACCCTAAACCGAGCCCTAACCCTAACACTAACCCTAACCCTAACCCTAACCCATACCCTACGCCCTACCCGAACCCCTCCCTGAACCCGTACCCTAAGCCGTACCCTAACCCTCACCCTAACCCTAACCCTAACCCTAAGCTACCCTTGACGGCTTCTGCCTCCAATAGATTTCCTAAGCACTAGTGTTTTAAGGAACAGGTTAAAAAGAGAATCCTAATGTGATTTCTTGATAAGGGGTGTGTTCCTTATCTTCTCCTCGTGTCTAAACTCTTCTCCATGGCTGGACCCCCAAATAATATTCCTTTACGTGCTAAGGGGTATCTAGAGAGTGGGATAGGTTTAATAACTACCCTCACCCTAACGCGTACCCTAACCCTAACCCCTACCCTAACCCTAACGCGTACCCTAATCCTAACCCGTACCCTAAACCGAGCCCTAACCCTAACACTAACCCTAACCCTAACCCTAACCCATACCCTATGCCCTACCCGAACCCCTCCCCGAACCCGTACCCTAAGCCGTACCCTAACCCTCACCCTATCCCTAACCCTAACCCTAAGCTACCGTTGACGGCTTCTGCCTCCAATAGATTTCCTAAGCACTAGTGTTTTAAGGAACAGGTTAAAAAGAGAATCCTAATGTGACTTCTTGATAATGGGTGTGTTTCTTATCTTCTCCTCGTGTCTAAACTCTTCTCCATGGCAGGATCCCCAAATAATATTCCTTTACGTGCTAAGGGGTATCTAGAGAGTGTGATAGGTTTAATAACTACCCTCACCCTAACGCGTACCCTAACCCTAACCCCTACCCTAACCCTAACGCGTACCCTAATCCTAACCCGTACCCTAAACCGAGCCCTAACCCTAACACTAACCCTAACCCTAACCCTAACCCATACCCTACGCCCTACACGAACCCTTCCCCGAACCCGTACCCTAAGCCGTACCCTAACCCTCACCCTAACCCTAACCCTAACCCTAAGCTACCCTTGACTGCTTCTGCCTCCAATAGATTTCCTAAGCACTAGTGTTTTAAGGAACAGGTTAAAAAGAGAATCCTAAAGTGATTTCTTGATAATGGGTGTGTTCCTTATCTTCTCCTAGTGTCTAAACTCTTCTCCATGGCTGGACCACCAAATAATATTCCTTTACGTGCTAAGGGGTATCTAGAGAGTAGGATAGGTTTAATAACTACCCTCACCCTAATGCGTACCCTAACCCTAACCCCTACCCTAACCCTAACGCGTACCCTAATCCTAACCCGTACCCTAAACCGAGCCCTAAACCTAACACTAACCCTAACCCTAACCCTAACCCATACCCTACGCCCTACCCGAACCCCTCCCTGAACCCGTACCCAAGCCGTACCCTAACCCTCACCCTAACCCTAAGCTACCCTTGACGGCTTCTGCCTCCAATAGATTTCCTAAGCACTAGTGTTTTAAGGAACAGGTTAAAAAGAGAATCCTAATGTGATTTCTTGATAATGGGTGTGTTCCTTATCTTCTCCTCGTGTCTAAACTCTTCTCCATGGATGGACCCCCAAATAATATCCCTTTACGTGCTAAGGGGTATCTAGAGAGTGTGATAGGTTTAATAACTGCCCTCACCCTAACGCGTACCCTAACCCTAACCACTACCCTAACCCTAACGCGTACCCTAATCCTAACCCGTACCCTAAACCGAGCCCTAACCCTAACACTAACCCTAACCCTAACCCTAACCCATACCCTACGCCCTACCCGAACGCCTCCCCGAACCCGTACCCTAAGCCATACCCTAACCCTCACCCTAACCCTAACCCTAACCCTAAGCTACCCTTGACTGCTTCTGCCTCCAATAGATTTCCTAAGCACTAGTGTTTTAAGGAACAGGTTAAAAAGAGAATCCTAAAGTGATTTCTTGATAATGGGTGTGTTCCTTATCTTCTCCTAGTGTCTAAACTCTTCTCCATGGCTGGACCCCCAAATAATATTCCTTTACGTGCTATGGGGTATCTAGAGAGAGGGAGAGGTTTAAAAGCTACCCTCACCCTAACGCGTACCCTAACCCTAACCCCTACCCTAACCCTAACGCGTACCCTAATCCTAACCCGTACCCAAACCGAGCCCTAACCCTAACACTAAACCTAACCCTAAACCTCACCCATACCCTACGCCCTACCCGAACCCCTCCCCGAACCCGTACCCTAAGCCATACCCTAACCCTCAATCTAACCCTAACCCTAACCCTAAGCTACCCTTGACGGCTTCTGCCTCCAATAGATTTCCTAAGCACTAGTGTTTTAAGGAACAGTTTAAAAAGAGAATCCTAATGTGATTTCTTGATAATGGGTGTGTTCCTTATCTTCTCCTAGTGTCTAAACTCTTCTCCATGGCTGGACCCCCAAATAATATTCCTTTACATGCTAAGGGGTATCTAGAGAGTGGGATAGGTTTAATAACTAACCTCACCCTATCGCGTACCCTAACCCTAACCCCTACCCTAACACTAACGCGTACCCTAATCCTAACCCGTACCCTAAACCGAGCCCTAACCCTAACACTAACCCTAACCCTAACCCTAACACATACCCTACGCCCTACCCGAACCCTTCCCCGAACCCATACCCTAAGCCGTACCCTAACCCTCACCCTAACCCTAACCCTAACCCTAAGCTACCCTTGACTGCTTCTGCCTCCAATAGATTTCCTAAGCACTAGTGTTTTAAGGAACAGTTTAAAAAGAGAATCATATTGTGATTTCTTGATAATGGGTGTGTTCCTTATCTTCTCCTAGTGTCTAAACTCTTCTCCATGGCTGAACCCCAAGTAATATTCCTTTACGTGCTAAGGGGTATCTAGAGAGTGGGATAGGTTTAATAACTACCCTCAACCAAAAGCGTACCCTAACCCTAACACCTACCCTAACCCTAACGCGTACCCTAATCCTATCCCGTACCCTAAACCGAGCCCTAACCCTAACACTAACCCTAACCCTCACCCTAACCCATACCCTACGCCCTACCCGAACCCCTCCCCGAACCCGTACCCTAAGCCGTACCCTAACCCTCACCCTAACCCTAACCCTAACCCTAAGCTACCCTTGACTGCTTCTGCCTCCAATAGATTTCATAAGCACTAGTGTTTTAAGGAACAGGTTAAAAAGAGAATCCTAATTTGATTTCTTGATAATGGGTGTGTTCCTTATCTTCTCCTCGTGTCTAAACTCTTCTCCATGGCTGGACCCCCAAATAATATTCCTTTACTTGCTAAGGGGTATCTAGAGAGTGGGATAGGTTTAATAACTACCCTCACCCTAACGCGTACCCTAACCCTAACCCCTACCGTAACCCTAACGCGTACCCTAATCCTAACCCGTACCCTAAACCGAGCCCTAACCCTAACACTAACCCTAACCCTAACCCTAACCCATACCCTACGCCCTACCCGAACCCCTCCCTGAACCCGTACCCTAAGCCGTACCCTAACCCTCACCCTAACCCTAACCCTAACCCTAAGCTACCCTTGACGGCTTCTGCCTCCAATAGATTTCCTAAGCACTAGTGTTTTAAGGAACAGGTTAAAAAGAGAATCCTAATGTGATTTCTTGATAATGGTGTGTTCCTCATCTTCTCCTAGTGTCTAAACTCTTCTCCATGGCTGGACACCCAAATAATATTCCTTTACGTGCTATGGGGTATCTAGAGAGAGGGAGAGGTTTAATAACTACCCTCACCCTAACGCGTACCCTAACCCTAACCCCTACCCTAACCCTAACGCGTACCCTAATCCTAACCCGTACCCTAAACCGAGCCCTAACCCTAACACTAACCCTAACCCTAACCCTAACCCATACCCTACGCCCTACCCGAACGCCTCCCCGAACCCGTACCCTAAGCCATACCCTAACCCTCACCCTAACCCTAACCCTAACCCTAAGCTACCCTTGACTGCTTCTGCCTCCAATAGATTTCCTAAGCACTAGTGTTTTAAGGAACAGGTTAAAAAGAGAATCCTAATGTGATTTCTTGATAATGGGTGTGTTCCTTATCTTCTCCTAGTGTCTAAACTCTTCTCCATGGCTGGACCCCCAAATAATATTCCTTTACGTGCTATGGGGTATCTAGAGAGAGGGAGAGGTTTAAAAGCTACCCTCACCCTAACGCGTACCCTAACCCTAACCCCTACCCTAACCCTAACGCGTACCCTAATCCTAACCCGTACCCAAACCGAGCCCTAACCCTAACACTAAACCTAACCCTAAACCTCACCCATACCCTACGCCCTACCCGAACCCGTACCCTAAGCCATACCCTAACCCTCAATCTAACCCTAACCCTAACCCTAAGCTACCCTTGACTGCTTCTGCCTCCAATAGATTTCCTAAGCACTAGTGTTTTAAGGAACAGTTTAAAAAGAGAATCCTAATGTGATTTCTTGATAATGGGTGTGTTCCTTATCTTCTCCTAGTGTCTAAACTCTTCTCCATGGCTGGACCCCCAAATAATATTCCTTTACATGCTAAGGGGTATCTAGAGAGTGGGATAGGTTTAATAACTAACCTCACCCTATCGCGTACCCTAACCCTAACCCCTACCCTAACACTAACGCGTACCCTAATCCTAACCCGTACCCTAAACCGAGCCCTAAACCTAACACTAACCCTAACCCTCACCCTAACCCATACCCTACGCCCTACCCGAACCCCTCCCCGAACCCGTACCCTAAGCCGTACCCTAACCCTCACCCTAACCCTAACCCTAACCCTAAGCTACCCTTGACTGCTTCTGACTCCAATAGATTTCATAAGCACTAGTGTTTTAAGGAACAGGTTAAAAAGAGAATCCTAATTTGATTTCTTGATAATGGGTGTGTTCCTTATCTTCTCCTCGTGTCTAAACTCTTCTCCATGGCTGGACCCCCAAATAATATTCCTTTACTTGCTAAGGGGTATCTAGAGAGTGGGATAGGTTTAATAACTACCCTCACCCTAACGCGTACCCTAACCCTAACCCCTACCGTAACCCTAACGCATACCCTAATCCTAACCCGTACCCTAAACCGAGCCCTAACCCTAACACTAACCCTAACCCTAACCCTAACCCATACCCTACGCCCTACCCGAACCCCTCCCTGAACCCGTACCCTAAGCCGTACCCTAACCCTCACCCTAACCCTAACCCTAACCCTAAGCTACCCTTGACGGCTTCTGCCTCCAATAGATTTCCTAAGCACTAGTGTTTTAAGGAACAGGTTAAAAAGAGAATCCTAATGTGATTTCTTGATAATGGTGTGTTCCTCATCTTCTCCTAGTGTCTAAACTCTTCTCCATGGCTGGACACCCAAATAATATTCCTTTCCGTGCTATGGGGTATCTAGAGAGAGGGAGAGGTTTAATAACTACCCTCACCCTAACGCGTACCCTAACCCTAACCCCTACCCTAACCCTAACGCGTACCCTAATCCTAACCCGTACCCTAAACCGAGCCCTAACCCTAACACTAACCCTAACCCTAACCCTAACCCATACCCTACGCCCTACCCGAACGCCTCCCCGAACCCGTACCCTAAGCCATACCCTAACCCTCACCCTAACCCTAACCCTAACCCTAAGCTACCCTTGACTGCTTCTGCCTCCAATAGATTTCCTAAGCACTAGTGTTTTAAGGAACAGGTTAAAAAGAGAATCCTAATGTGATTTCTTGATAATGGGTGTGTTCCTTATCTTCTCCTAGTGTCTAAACTCTTCTCCATGGCTGGACCCCCAAATAATATTCCTTTACGTGCTATGGGGTATCTAGAGAGAGGGAGAGGTTTAAAAGCTACCCTCACCCTAACGCGTACCCTAACCCTAACCCCTACCCTAACCCTAACGCGAACCCTAATCCTAACCCGTACCCAAACCGAGCCCTAACCCTAACACTAAACCTAACCCTAAACCTCACCCATACCCTACGCCCTACCCGAACCCCTCCCCGAACCCGTACCCTAAGCCATACCCTAACCCTCAATCTAACCCTAACCCTAACCCTAAGCTACCCTTGACTGCTTCTGCCTCCAATAGATTTCCTAAGCACTAGTGTTTTAAGGAACAGTTTAAAAAGAGAATCCTAATGTGATTTCTTGATAATGGGTGTGTTCCTTATCTTCTCCTAGTGTCTAAACTCTTCTCCATGGCTGGACCCCCAAATAATATTCCTTTACATGCTAAGGGGTATCTAGAGAGTGGGATAGGTTTAATAACTAACCTCACCCTATCGCGTACCCTAACCCTAACCCCTACCCTAACACTAACGCGTACCCTAATCCTAACCCGTACCCTAAACCGAGCCCTAACCCTAACACTAACCCTAACCCTAACCCTAACACATACCCTACGCCCTACCCGAACCCTTCCCCGAACCCATACCCTAAGCCGTACCCTAACCCTCACCCTAACCCTAACCCTAACCCTAAGCTACCCTTGACTGCTTCTGCCTCCAATAGATTTCCTAAGCACTAGTGTTTTAAGGAACAGTTTAAAAAGAGAATCATATTGTGATTTCTTGATAATGGGTGTGTTCCTTATCTTCTCCTAGTGTCTAAACTCTTCTCCATGGCTGAACCCCAAATAATATTCCTTTACGTGCTAAGGGGTATCTAGAGAGTGGGATAGGTTTAATAACTACCCTCAACCAAAAGCGTACCGTAACCCTAACACCTACCCTAACCCTAACGCGTACCCTAATCCTATCCCGTACCCTAAACCGAGCCCTAACCCTAACACTAACCCTAACCCTCACCCTAACCCATACCCTACGCCCTACCCGAACCCCTCCCCGAACCCGTACCCTAAGCCGTACCCTAACCCTCACCCTAACCCTAACCCTAACCCTAAGCTACCCTTGACTGCTTCTGCCTCCAATAGATTTCATAAGCACTAGTGTTTTAAGGAACAGGTTAAAAAGAGAATCCTAATTTGATTTCTTGATAATGGGTGTGTTCCTTATCTTCTCCTCGTGTCTAAACTCTTCTCCATGGCTGGACCCCCAAATAATATTCCTTTACTTGCTAAGGGGTATCTAGAGAGTGGGATAGGTTTAATAACTACCCTCACCCTAACGCGTACCCTAACCCTAACCCCTACCGTAACCCTAACGCGTACCCTAATCCTAACCCGTACCCTAAACCGAGCCCTAACCCTAACACTAACCCTAACCCTAACCCTAACCCATACCCTACGCCCTACCCGAACCCCTCCCTGAACCCGTACCCTAAGCCGTACCCTAACCCTCACCCTAACCCTAACCCTAACCCTAAGCTACCCTTGACGGCTTCTGCCTCCAATAGATTTCCTAAGCACTAGTGTTTTAAGGAACAGGTTAAAAAGAGAATCCTAATGTGATTTCTTGATAATGGTGTGTTCCTCATCTTCTCCTAGTGTCTAAACTCTTCTCCATGGCTGGACCCCCAAATAATATTCCTTTACGTGCTATGGGGTATCTAGAGAGAGGGAGAGGTTTAAAAGCTACCCTCACCCTAACGCGTACCCTAACCCTAACCCCTACCCTAACCCTAACGCGTACCCTAATCCTAACCCGTACCCAAACCGAGCCCTAACCCTAACACTAAACCTAACCCTAAACCTCACCCATACCCTACGCCCTACCCGAACCCCTCCCCGAACCCGTACCCTAAGCCATTCCCTAACCCTCAATCTAACCCTAACCCGAACCCTAAGCTACCCTTGACTGCTTCTGCCTCCAATAGATTTCCTAAGCACTAGTGTTTTAAGGAACAGGTTAAAAAGAGAATCCTAATGTGATTTCTTGATAATGGGTGTGTTCCTTATCTTCTCCTAGTGTCTAAACTCTTCTCCATGGCTGGACCCCCAAATAATATTCCTTTACATGCTAAGGGGTATCTAGAGAGTGGGATAGGTTTAATAACTAACCTCACCCTATCGCGTACCCTAACCCTAACCCCTACCCTAACACTAACGCGTAACCTAATCCTAACCCGTACCCTAAACCGAGCCCTAACCCTAACCCTAACACATACCCTACGCCCTACCCGAACCCTTCCCCGAACCCGTACCCTAAGCCGTACCCTAACCCTCACCCTAACCCTAACCCTAACCCTAAGCTACCCTTGACTGCTTCTGCCTCCAATAGATTTCCTAAGCACTAGTGTTTTAAGGAACAGGTTAAAAAGAGAATCCTAAAGTGATTTCTTGATAATGGGTGTGTTCCTTATCTTCTCCTAGTGTCTAAACTCTTCTCCATGGCTGGACCTCCAAATAATATTCCTTTACGTGCTAAGGGGTAACTAGAGAGTAGGATAGGTTTAATAACTACCCTCACCCTAATGCGTACCCTAACCCTAACCCCTACCCTAACCCTAACGCGTACCCTAATCCTAACCCGTACCCTAAACCGAGCCCTAAACCTAACACTAACCCTAACCCTAACCCTAACCCATACCCTACGCCCTACCCGAACCCCTCCCTGAACCCGTACCCAAGCCGTACCCTAACCCTCACCCTAACCCTAAGCTACCCTTGACGGCTTCTGCCTCCAATAGATTTCCTAAGCACTAGTGTTTTAAGGAACAGGTTAAAAAGAGAATCCTAATGTGATTTCTTGATAATGGGTGTGTTCCTTATCTTCTCCTCGTGTCTAAACTCTTCTCCATGGATGGACCCCCAAATAATATCCCTTTACGTGCTAAGGGGTATCTAGAGAGTGTGATAGGTTTAATAACTGCCCTCACTCTAACGCGTACCCTAACCCTAACCACTACCCTAACCCTAACGCGTACCCTAATCCTAACCCGTACCCTAAACCGAGCCCTAACCCTAACACTAACCCTAACCCTAACCCTAACCCATACCCTACGCCCTACCCGAACGCCTCCCCGAACCCGTACCCTAAGCCATACCCTAACCCTCACCCTAACCCTAACCCTAACCCTAAGCTACCCTTGACTGCTTCTGCCTCCAATAGATTTCCTAAGCACTAGTGTTTTAAGGAACAGGTTAAAAAGAGAATCCTAATGTGATTTCTTGATAATGGGTGTGTTCCTTATCTTCTCCTAGTGTCTAAACTCTTCTCCATGGCTGGACCCCCAAATAATATTCCTTTACGTGCTATGGGGTATCTAGAGAGAGGGAGAGGTTTAAAAGCTACCCTCACCCTAACGCGTACCCTAACCCTAACCCCTACCCTAACCCTAACGCGTACCCTAATCCTAACCCGTACCCAAACCGAGCCCTAACCCTAACACTAAACCTAACCCTAAACCTCACCCATACCCTACGCCCTACCCGAACCCCTCCCCGAACCCGTACCCTAAGCCATACCCTAACCCTCAATCTAAACCTAACCCTAACCCTAAGCTACCCTTGACTGCTTCTGCCTCCAATAGATTTCCTAAGCACTAGTGTTTTAAGGAACAGTTTAAAAAGAGAATCCTAATGTGATTTCTTGATAATGGGTGTGTTCCTTATCTTCTCCTAGTGTCTAAACTCTTCTCCATGGCTGGACCCCCAAATAATATTCCTTTACATGCTAAGGGGTATCTAGAGAGTGGGATAGGTTTAATAACTAACCTCACCCTATCGCGTACCCTAACCCTAACCCCTACCCTAACACTAACGTGTACCCTAAACCTAACCCGTACCCTAAACCGAGCCCTAACCCTAACACTAACCCTAACCCTAACCCTAACACATACCCTACGCCCTACCCGAACCCTTCCCCGAACCCGTACCCTAAGCCGTACCCTAACCCTCACCCTAACCCTAACCCTAACCCTAAGCTACCCTTGACTGCTTCTGCCTCCAATAGATTTCCTAAGCACTAGTGTTTTAAGGAACAGTTTAAAAAGAGAATCATATTGTGATTTCTTGATAATGTGTGTGTTCCTTATCTTCTCCTAGTGTCTAAACTCTTCTCCATGGCTGAACCCCAAATAATATTCCTTTACGTGCTAAGGGGTATCTAGAGAGTGGGATAGGTTTAATAACTACCCTCAACCAAAAGCGTACCCTAACCCTAACACCTACCCTAACCCTAACGCGTACCCTAATCCTATCCCGTACCCTAAACCGAGCCCTAACCCTAACACTAACCCTAACCCTCACCCTAACCCATACCCTACGCCCTACCCGAACCCCTCCCCGAACCCGTACCCTAAGCCATACCCTAACCATCAATCTAACCCTAACCCTAACGCTAAGCTACCCTTGACTGCTTCTGCCTCCAATAGATTTCCTAAGCACTAGTGTTTTAAGGAACAGGTTAAAAAGAGAATCCTAATGTGATTTCTTGATAATGGGTGTGTTCCTTATCTTCTCCTACTGTCTAAACTCTTCTCCATGGCTGGACCCCCAAATAATATTCCTTTACATGCTAAGGGGTATCTAGAGAGTGGGATAGGTTTAATTACTAACCTCACCCTATCGCGTACCCGAACCCTAACCCCTACCCTAACACTAACGCGTACCCTAATCCTAACCCGTACCCTAAACCGAGCCCTTACCCTAACACTAACCCTAACCCTAACCCTAACCCATACCCTACGCCCTACCCGAACCCTTCGCCGAACCCGTACCCTAAGACATACCCTAACCCTCACCCTAACCCTAACCCTAACCCTAAGCTACCCTTGACTGCTTCTGCCTCCAATAGATTTCCTAAGCACTAGTGTTTTAAGGAACAGGTTAAAAAGAGAATCCTAATGTGATTTCTTGATAATGGGTGTGTTCCTTATCTTCTCCTCGTGTCTAAACTCTTCTCCATGGATGGACCCCCAAATATCATCCCTTTACGTGCTAAGGGGTATCTAGAGAGTGTGATAGGTTTAATAACTACCCTCACCCTAACGCGTACCCTAACCCTAACCACTACCCTAACCCTAACGCGTACCCTAATCCTAACCCGTACCCTAAACCGAGCCCTAACCCTAACACTAACCCTAACCCTAACCCTAACCCATACCCTACGCCCTACCCGAACGCCTCCCCGAACCCGTACCCTAAGCCATACCCTAACCCTCACCCTAACCCTAACCCTAACCCTAAGCTACCCTTGACTGCTTCTGCCTCCAATAGATTTCCTAAGCACTAGTGTTTTAAGGAACAGTTTAAAAAGAGAATCCTAATGTGATTTCTTGATAATGGGTGTGTTCCTTATCTTCTCCTAGTGTCTAAACTCTTCTCCATGGCTGGACCCCCAAATAATATTCCTTTACGTGCTATGGGGTATCTAGAGAGAGGGAGAGGGTTAAAAGCTACCCTCACCCTAACGCGTACCCTAACCCTAACCCCTACCCTAACCCTAACGCGTACCCTAATCCTAACCCGTACCCAAACCGAGCCCTAACCCTAACACTAAACCTAACCCTAAACCTCACCCATACCCTACGCCCTACCCGAACCCCTCCCCGAACCCGTACCCTAAGCCATTCCCTAACCCTCAATCTAACCCTAACCCTAACCCTAAGCTACCCTTGACGGCTTCTGCCTCCAATAGATTTCCTAAGCACTAGTGTTTTAAGGAACAGGTTAAAAAGAGAATCCTAATGTGATTTCTTGATAATGGGTGTGTTCCTTATCTTCTCCTAGTGTCTAAACTCTTCTCCATGGCTGGACCCCCAAATAATATTCCTTTACATGCTAAGGGGTATCTAGAGAGTGGGATAGGTTTAATAACTAACCTCACCCTATCGCGTACCCTAACCCTAACCCCTACCCTAACACTAACGCGTACCCTAATACTAACCCGTACCCTAAACCGAGCCCTAACCCTAACCCTAACACATACCCTACGCCCTACCCGAACCCTTCCCCGAACCCGTACCCTAAGCCGTACCCTAACCCTCACCCTAACCCTAACCCTAACCCTAAGCTACCCTTGACTGCTTCTGCCTCCAATAGATTTCCTAAGCACTAGTGTTTTAAGGAACAGTTTAAAAAGAGAATCATATTGTGATTTCTTGATAATGGGTGTGTTCCTTATCTTCTCCTAGTGTCTAAACTCTTCTCCATGGCTGAACCCCAAATAATATTCCTTTACGTGCTAAGGGGTATCTAGAGAGTGGGATAGGTTTAATAACTACCCTCAACCAAAAGCGTAACCTAACCCTAACACCTACCCTAACCCTAACGCGTACCCTAATCCTATCCCGTACCCTAAACCGAGCCCTAACCCTAACACTAACCCTAACCCTCACCCTAACCCATACCCTACGCCCTACCGAACCCCTCCCCGAACCCGTACCCTAAGCCGTACCCTAACCCTCACCCTAACCCTAACCCTAACCCTAAGCTACCCTTGACTGCTTCTGCCTCCAATAGATTTCCTAAGCACTAGTGTTTTAAGGAACAGGTTAAAAAGAGAATCCTAATTTGATTTCTTGATAATGGGTGTGTTCCTTATCTTCTCCTCGTGTCTAAACTCTTCTCCATGGCTGGACCCCCAAATAATATTCCTTTACGTGCTAAGGGGTATCTAGAGAGTGGGATAGGTTTAATAACTAACCTCACCCTATCGCGTACCCTAACCCTAACCCCTACCCTAACACTAACGTGTACCCTAATCCTAGCCCATACCCTAAACCGAGCCCTAACCCTAACACTAACCCTAACCCTAACCCTAACGCATACCCTACGCCCTACACGAACCCCTCCCCGAACCCGTACCCTAAGCCGTACCCTAACCCTCACCCTAACCCTAACCCTAACCCTAAGCTACCCTTGACTGCTTCTGCCTCCAATAGATTTCCTAAGCACTAGTGTTTTAAGGAACAGGTTAAAAAGAGAATCCTAATGTGATTTCTTGATAATGGGTGTGTTCCTTATCTTCTCCTCGTGTCTAAACTCTTCTCCATGGCTGGACGCCCAAATAATATTCCTTTACTTGCTAAGGGGTATCTAGAGAGTGTGATAGGTTTAATAACTACCCTCACCCTAACGCGTACCCTAACCCTAACCCCTACCCTAACCCTAACCCGTACCCTAATCCTAACCCGTACCCTAAACCGAGCCCTAACCCTAACACTAACCCTAACCCTAACCCTAACCCATACCCTACGCCCTACCCGGACCCCTCCCCGAACCCGTACCCTAAGCCATACCCTAACCCTCACCCTAACCCTAACCCTAACCCTAAGCTACCCTTGACTGCTTCTGCCTCCAATAGATTTCCTAAGCACTAGTGTTTTAAGGAACAGTTTAAAAAGAGAATCATATTGTGATTTCTTGATAATGGGTGTGTTCCTTATCTTCTCCTAGTGTCTAAACTCTTCTCCATGGCTGGACCCCCAAATAATATTCCTTTACGTGCTAAGGGGTATCTAGAGAGTGGGATAGGTTTAATAACTAACCTCACCCTATCGCGTACCCTAACCCTAACCCCTACCCTAACCCTAACGCGTACCCTAATCCTAACCCGTACCCTAAACCGAGCCCTAACCCTAACACTAACCCTAACCCTCACCCTAACCCATACCCTACGCCCTACCCAAACCCCTCCCCGAACCCGTACCCTAAGCCGTACCCTAACCCTCACCCTAACCCTAACCCTAACCCTAAGCTACCCTTGACTGCTTCTGCCTCCAATAGATTTCCTAAGCACTAGTGTTTTAAGGAACAGGTTAAAAAGAGAATCCTAATGTGATTTCTTGATAAGGGGTGTGTTCCTTATCTTCTCCTCGTGTCTAAACTCTTCTCCATGGCTGGAGCCCCAAATAATATTCCTTTACGTGCTAAGGGGTATCTAGAGAGTGGGATAGGTTTAATAACTACCCTCACCCTAACGCGTACCCTAACCCTAACCCCTACCCTAACCCTAACGCGTATCCTAATCCTAACCCGTACCCTAAACCGAGCCCTAACCCTAACACTAACCCTAACCCTAACCCTAACCCATACCCTACGCCCTACCCGAACCCCTCCCCGAACCCATACCCTAAGCCGTACCCTAACCCTCACCCTAACCCTAACCCTAACCCTAAGCTACCGTTGACGGCTTCTGCCTCCAATAGATTTCCTAAGCACTAGTGTTTTAAGGAACAGGTTAAAAAGAGAATCCTAATGTGATTTCTTGATAATGGGTGTGTTCCTTATCTTCTCCTCGTGTCTAAACTCTTCTCCATGGCAGTATCCCCAAATAATATTCCTTTACGTGCTAAGGGGTATCTAGAGAGTGTGATAGGTTTAATAACTACCCTCACCCTAACGCGTACCCTAACCCTAACCCCTACCCTAACCCTAACGTGTACCCTAATCTTAACCCGTACCCTAAACCGAGCCCTAACCCTAACACTAACCCTAACCCTAACCCTAAACCATCCCCTATGCCCTGCCCAACCCCTCCCCAAACCCGTACCCTAAGCCATACCCTAACCCTCACCCTAACCCTAACCCTAACCCTAAGCTACCCTTGACTGCTTCTGCCTCCAATAGATTTCCTAAGCACTAGTGTTTTCAGGAACAGGTTAAAAAGAGAATCCTAATGTGATTTCTTGATAATGGGTGTGTTCCTTATCTTCTCCTAGTGTCTAAACTCTTCTCCATGTCTGGACCCCCAAATAATATTCCTTTACATGCTAAGGCGTATCTAGAGAGTGGGATAGGTTTAATAACTACCCTCACCCAAAAGCGTACCCTAACCCTAACCCCTACCCTAACCCTAACGCGTACCCTAATCCTAACCCGTACCCTAAACCGAGCCCTAACCCTAACACTAACCCTAACCCTCACCCTAACCCATACCCTACGCCCTACCCGAACCCCTCCCCGAACCCGTACCCTAAGCCGTACCCTAACCCTCACCCTAACCCTAACCCTAACCCTAAGCTACCCTTGACTGCTTCTGCCTCCAATAGATTTCCTAAGCACTAGTGTTTTAAGGAACAGGTTAAAAGGGAATCCTAATGTGATTTCTTGATAAGGGGTGTGTTCCTTATCTTCTCCTCGTGTCTAAACTCTTCTCCATGGCTGGACCCCCAAATAATATTCCTTTACATGCTAAGGCGTATCTAGAGAGTGGGATAGGTTTAATAACTAACCTCACCCTATCGCGTACCCTAACCCTAAACCCTACCCTAACACTAACGCATACCCTAATCATAACCCGTACCCTAAACCGAGCCCTAACCCTAACACTAACCCTAACCCTAACCCTAACCCATACCCTACGCCCTAAACGAACCCCTCCCCGAACCCGTACCCTAAGCCATACCCTAAAACTCACCCTAACCCTAACCCTAACCCTAAGCTACCCTTGACTGCTTCTGCCTCCAATAGATTTCCTAGGCACTAGTGTTTTAAGGAACAGGTTAAAAAGAGAATCCTAATGTGATTTCTTGATAATGGGTGTGTTCCTCATCTTCTCCTAGTGTCTAAACTCTTCTCCATGGCTGGACACCCAAATAATATTCCTTTACGTGCTATGGGGTATCTAGAGAGAGGGAGAGGTTTAAAAACTACCCTCACCCTAACGCGTACCCTAACCCTAACCCCTACCCTAACCCTAACGCGTACCCTAATCCTAACCCTTACCCTAAACCGAGCCCTAACCCTAACACTAACCCTAACCCTAACCCTAACCCATACCCTACGCCATACCCGAACCCCTCCCCGAACCCGTACCCTAAGCCGTACCCTAACCCTCACCCTAACCCTAACCCTAACCCTAAGCTACCCTTGACGGCTTCTGCCTCCAATAGATTTCCTAAGCACTAGTGTTTTAAGGAACATTTTAAAAAGAGAATCATATTGTGATTTCTTGATAATGGGTGTGTTCCTGATCTTCTCCTAGTGTCTAAACTCTTCTCCATGGCTGGACCCCCAAATAATATTCCTTTACGTGCTAAGGGGTATCTAGAGAGTGGGATAGGTTTAATAACTACCCTCACCCAAAAGCGTACCCTAACCCTAACCCCTACCCTAACCCTAACGCGTACCCTAATCCTAACCCGTAGCCTAAACCGAGCCCTAACCCTAACACTAACCCTAACCCTAACCCTAACCCATCCCCTATGCCCTACCCGAACCCCTACCCAAACCCGTACCCTAAGCCGTACCCTAACCCTCACCCTAACCCTAACCCTAACCCTAAGCTTCCCTTGACGGCTTCTGCCTCCAATAGATTTCCTAAGCACTAGTGTTTTAAGGAACAGGTTAAAAAGAGAATCCTAATGTGATTTCTTGATAAGGGGTGTGTTCCTTATCTTCTCCTCGTGTCTAAACTCTTCTCCATGGCTGGACCCCCAAATAATATTACTTTACGTGCTAAGGGGTATCTAGAGAGTGGGATAGGTTTAATAACTACCCTCACCCTAACGCGTACCCTAACCCTAACCCCTAACCTAACCCTAACGTGTACCCTAATCCTAACCCGTACCCTAAACAGAGCCCTAACCCTAACACTAACCCTAACCCTAACCCTAACCCATACCCTACGCCCTACCCGAACCCCTCCCCGAACCCGTACCCTAAGCCGTACCCTAACCCTCACCCTAACCCTAACCCTAACCCTAAGCTACCGTTGACGGCTTCTGCCTCCAATAGATTTCCTAAGCACTAGTGTTTTAAGGAACAGGTTAAAAAGAGAATCCTAATGTGATTTCTTGATAATGGGTGTGTTCCTTATCTTCTCCTCGTGTCTAAACTCTTCTCCATGGCTGGACCCCCAAATAATATTCCTTTACGTGCTAAGGGGTATCTAGAGAGTGGGATTGGTTTAATAACTACCCTCACCCTAACGCGTACCCTAACCCTAACCCTAACCCTAACCCTAACGCGTACCCTAATCCTAACCCGTACCCTAAACCGAGCCCTAACCCTAACACTAACCCTAACCCTCACCCTAACCCATACCCTACGCCCTACACAAACCCCTCCCCGAACCCGTACCCTAAGCCGTACCCTAACCATCACCCTAACCCTAACCCTAACCCTAAGCTACCCTTGACTGCTTCTGCCTCCAATAGATTTCCTAAGCACTAGTGTTTTAAGGAACAGGTTAAAAGGGAATCCTAATGTGATTTCTTGATAAGGGGTGTGTTCCTTATCTTCTCCTAGTGTCTAAACTCTTCTCCATGTCTGGACCCCCAAATAATATTCCTTTACATGCTAAGGCGTATCTAGAGAGTGGGATAGGTTTAATAACTACCCTCACCCAAAAGCGTACCCTAACCCTAACCCCTACCCTAACCCTAACGCGTACCCTAATCCTAACCCGTACCCTAAACCGAGCCCTAACCCTAACACTAACCCTAACCCTCACCCTAACCCATACCCTACGCCCTACCCGAACCCCTCCCCGAACCCGTACCCTAAGCCGTACCCTAACCCTCACCCTAACCCTAACCCTAACCCTAAGCTACCCTTGACTGCTTCTGCCTCCAATAGATTTCCTAAGCACTAGTGTTTTAAGGAACAGGTTAAAAGGGAATCCTAATGTGATTTCTTGATAAGGGGTGTGTTCCTTATCTTCTCCTCGTGTCTAAACTCTTCTCCATGGCTGGACCCCCAAATAATATTCCTTTACATGCTAAGGCGTATCTAGAGAGTGGGATAGGTTTAATAACTAACCTCACCCTATCGCGTACCCTAACCCTAAACCCTACCCTAACACTAACGCATACCCTAATCATAACCCGTACCCTAAACCGAGCCCTAACCCTAACACTAACCCTAACCCTAACCCTAACCCATACCCTACGCCCTAAACGAACCCCTCCCCGAACCCGTACCCTAAGCCATACCCTAAAACTCACCCTAACCCTAACCCTAACCCTAAGCTACCCTTGACTGCTTCTGCCTCCAATAGATTTCCTAGGCACTAGTGTTTTAAGGAACAGGTTAAAAAGAGAATCCTAATGTGATTTCTTGATAATGGGTGTGTTCCTCATCTTCTCCTAGTGTCTAAACTCTTCTCCATGGCTGGACACCCAAATAATATTCCTTTACGTGCTATGGGGTATCTAGAGAGAGGGAGAGGTTTAAAAACTACCCTCACCCTAACGCGTACCCTAACCCTAACCCCTACCCTAACCCTAACGCGTACCCTAATCCTAACCCTTACCCTAAACCGAGCCCTAACCCTAACACTAACCCTAACCCTAACCCTAACCCATACCCTACGCCATACCCGAACCCCTCCCCGAACCCGTACCCTAAGCCGTACCCTAACCCTCACCCTAACCCTAACCCTAACCCTAAGCTACCCTTGACGGCTTCTGCCTCCAATAGATTTCCTAAGCACTAGTGTTTTAAGGAACATTTTAAAAAGAGAATCATATTGTGATTTCTTGATAATGGGTGTGTTCCTGATCTTCTCCTAGTGTCTAAACTCTTCTCCATGGCTGGACCCCCAAATAATATTCCTTTACGTGCTAAGGGGTATCTAGAGAGTGGGATAGGTTTAATAACTACCCTCACCCAAAAGCGTACCCTAACCCTAACCCCTACCCTAACCCTAACGCGTACCCTAATCCTAACCCGTAGCCTAAACCGAGCCCTAACCCTAACACTAACCCTAACCCTAACCCTAACCCATCCCCTATGCCCTACCCGAACCCCTACCCAAACCCGTACCCTAAGCCGTACCCTAACCCTCACCCTAACCCTAACCCTAACCCTAAGCTTCCCTTGACGGCTTCTGCCTCCAATAGATTTCCTAAGCACTAGTGTTTTAAGGAACAGGTTAAAAAGAGAATCCTAATGTGATTTCTTGATAAGGGGTGTGTTCCTTATCTTCTCCTCGTGTCTAAACTCTTCTCCATGGCTGGACCCCCAAATAATATTACTTTACGTGCTAAGGGGTATCTAGAGAGTGGGATAGGTTTAATAACTACCCTCACCCTAACGCGTACCCTAACCCTAACCCCTAACCTAACCCTAACGTGTACCCTAATCCTAACCCGTACCCTAAACAGAGCCCTAACCCTAACACTAACCCTAACCCTAACCCTAACCCATACCCTACGCCCTACCCGAACCCCTCCCCGAACCCGTACCCTAAGCCGTACCCTAACCCTCACCCTAACCCTAACCCTAACCCTAAGCTACCGTTGACGGCTTCTGCCTCCAATAGATTTCCTAAGCACTAGTGTTTTAAGGAACAGGTTAAAAAGAGAATCCTAATGTGATTTCTTGATAATGGGTGTGTTCCTTATCTTCTCCTCGTGTCTAAACTCTTCTCCATGGCTGGACCCCCAAATAATATTCCTTTACGTGCTAAGGGGTATCTAGAGAGTGGGATTGGTTTAATAACTACCCTCACCCTAACGCGTACCCTAACCCTAACCCTAACCCTAACCCTAACGCGTACCCTAATCCTAACCCGTACCCTAAACCGAGCCCTAACCCTAACACTAACCCTAACCCTCACCCTAACCCATACCCTACGCCCTACACAAACCCCTCCCCGAACCCGTACCCTAAGCCGTACCCTAACCATCACCCTAACCCTAACCCTAACCCTAAGCTACCCTTGACTGCTTCTGCCTCCAATAGATTTCCTAAGCACTAGTGTTTTAAGGAACAGGTTAAAAAGAGAATCCTAATGTGATTTCTTGATAAGGGGTGTGTTCCTTATCTTCTCCTCGTGTCTAAACTCTTCTCCATGGCTGGACCCCCAAATAATATTCCTTTACGTGCTAAGGGGTATCTAGAGAGTGGGATAGGTTTAATAACTACCCTCACCCTAACGCGTACCCTAACCCTAACCCCTACCCTAACCCTAACGCGTACCCTAATCCTAACCCGTACCCTAAACCGAGCCCTAACCCTAACACTAACCCTAACCCTAACCCTAACCCATACCCTACGCCCTACCCGAACCCCTCCCCGAACCCGTACCCTAAGCCGTACCCTAACCCTCACCCTAACCCTAACCCTAACCCTAAGCTACCGTTGACGGCTTCTGCCTCCAATAGATTTCCTAAGCACTAGTGTTTTAAGGAACATGTTAAAAAGAGAATCCTAATGTGATTTCTTGATAATGGGTGTGTTCCTTATCTTCTCCTCGTGTCTAAACTCTTCTCCATGGCAGGATCCCCAAATAATATTCCTTTACGTGCTAAGGGGTATCTAGAGAGTGTGATAGGTTTAATAACTACCCTCACCCTAACGCGTACCCTAACCCTAACCCCTACCCTAACCCTAACGCGTACCCTAATCTTAACCCGTACCCTAAACCGAGCCCTAACCCTAACACTAACCCTAACCCTAACCCTAACCCATACCCTATGCCCTACCCGAACTCTTCCCCGAACCCGTACCCTAAGCCGTACCCTAACCCTCACCCTAACCCTAACCCTAACCCTAAGCTACCCTTGACTGCTTCTGCCTCCAATAGATTTCCTAAGCACTAGTGTTTTAAGGAACAGTTTAAAAAGAGAATCATATTGTGATTTCTTGATAATGGGTGTGTTCCTTATCTTCCCCTAGTGTCTAAACTCTTCTCCACGGCTGGACCCCCAAATAATATTCCTTTACGTGCTAAGGGGTATCTAGAGAGTGGGATAGGTTTAATAACTAACCTCACCCTATCGCGTACCCTAACCGTAACCCCTACCCTAACCCTAACGCGTACCCTAATCCTAACCCGTACCCTAAACCGAGCCCTAACCCTAACACTAACCCTAACCCTCACCCTAACCCATACCCTACGCCCTACCCAAACCCCTCCCCGAACCCGTACCCTAAGCCGTACCCTAACCCTCACCCTAACCCTAACCCTAACCCTAAGCTACCCTTGACTGCTTCTGCCTCCAATAGATTTCCTAAGCACTAGTGTTTTAAGTAACAGGTTAAAAAGAGAATCCTAATGTGATTTCTTGATAAGGGGTGTGTTCCTTATCTTCTCCTCGTGTCTAAACTCTTCTCCATGGCTGGACCCCCAAATAATATTCCTTTACGTGCTAAGGGGTATCTAGAGAGTGGGATAGGTTTAATAACTACCCTCACCCTAACGCGTACCGTAACCCTAACCCCTACCCTAACCCTAACGCGTACCCTAATCCTAACCCGTACCCTAAACCGAGCCCTAACCCTAACACTAACCCTAACCCTAACCCTAACCCATACCCTACGCCCTACCCGAACCCCTCCCCGAACCCGTACCCTAAGCCGTACCCTAACCCTCACCCTAACCCTAACCCTAACCCTAAGCTACCGTTGACGGCTTCTGCCTCCAATAGATTTCCTAAGCACTAGTGTTTTAAGGAACAGGTTAAAAAGAGAATCCTAATGTGATTTCTTGATAATGGGTGTGTTCCTTATCTTCTCCTCGTGTCTAAACTCTTCTCCATGGCAGGATCCCCAAATAATATTCCTTTACGTGCTAAGGGGTATCTAGAGAGTGTGATAGGTTTAATAACTACCCTCACCCTAACGCGTACCCTAACCCTAACCCCTACCCTAACCCTAACGCGTACCCTAATCTTAACCCGTACCCTAAACCGAGCCCTAACCCTAACACTAACCCTAACCCTAACCCTAAACCATCCCCTATGCCCTACCCAACCCCTCCCCAAACCCGTACCCTAAGCCATACCCTAACCCTCACCCTAACCCTAACCCTAACCCTAAGCTACCCTTGACTGCTTCTGCCTCCAATAGATTTCCTAAGCACTAGTGTTTTCAGGAACAGGTTAAAAAGAGAATCCTAATGTGATTTCTTGATAATGGGTGTGTTCCTTATCTTCTCCTAGTGTCTAAACTCTTCTCCATGGCTGGACCCCCAAATAATATTCCTTTACATGCTAAGGCGTATCTAGAGAGTGGGATAGGTTTAATAACTAACCTCACCCTATCGCGTACCCTAACCCTAAACCCTACCCTAACACTAACGCATACCCTAATCCTAACCCGTACCCTAAACCGAGCCCTAACCCTAACACTAACCCTAACCCTAACCCTAACCCATACCCTACGCCCTAAACGAACCCCTCCCCGAACCCGTACCCTAAGCCATACCCTAACACTCACCCTAACCCTAACCCTAACCCTAAGCTACCCTTGACTGCTTCTGCCTCCAATAGATTTCCTAAGCACTAGTGTTTTAAGGAACAGGTTAAAAAGAGAATCCTAATGTGATTTCTTGATAATGGGTGTGTTCCTTATCTTCTCCTAGTGTCTAAACTCTTCTCCATGGCTGGACCCCCAAATAATATTCCTTTACGTGCTATGGGGTATCTAGAGAGAGGGAGAGGTTTAAAAGCTACCCTCACCCTAACGCGTACCCTAACCCTAACCCCTACCCTAACCCTAATGCGTACCCTAATCCTAACCCGTACCCTAAACCGAGCCCTAACCCTAACACTAACCCTAAACCTAACCCATACCCTACGCCCTACCCGAACCCATCCCCGAACCCGTACCCTAAGCCATACCCTAACCCTCAATCTAACCCTAACCCTAACCCTAAGCTACCCTTGACTGCTTCTGCCTCCAATAGATTTCCTAAGCACTAGTGTTTTAAGGAACAGGTTAAAAAGAGAATCCTAATGTGATTTCTTGATAATGGGTGTGTTCCTTATCTTCTCCTAGTGTCTAAACTCTTCTCCATGGCTGGACCCCCAAATAATATTCCTTTACATGCTAAGGGGTATCTAGAGAGTGGGATAGGTTTAATAACTAACCTCACCATATCGCGTACCCTAACCCTAACCCCTACCCTAACACTAACGTGTACCCTAATCCTAACCCATACCGTAAACCGAGCCCTAACCCTAACACTAACCCTAACCCTAACCCTAACCCATACCCTACGCCCTACACGAACCCCTCCCCGAACCCGTACCCTAAGCCGTACCCTAACCCTCACCCTAACCCTAACCCTAAGCTACCCTTGACTGCTTCTGCCTCCAATAGATTTCCTAAGCACTAGTGTTTTAAGGAACAGGTTAAAAAGAGAATCCTAATGTGATTTCTTGATAATGGGTGTGTTCCTTATCTTCTCCTCGTGTCTAAACTCTTCTCCATGGCTGGACCCCCAAATAATATTCCTTTACTTGCTAAGGGGTATCTAGAGAGTGGGATAGGTTTAATAACTACCCTCACCCTTACGCGTACCCTAACCCTAACCCCTACCCACCCCCTAACGCGTCCCCTAATCCTAACCCGTACCCTAAACCGAGCCCTAACCCTAACACTAACCCTAACCCTCACCCTAACCCATACCCTACGCCCTACCCGAACCCCTCCCTGAACCCGTACCCTAAGCCGTACCCTAACCCTCACCCTAACCCTAACCCTAACCCTAAGCTACCCTTGACGGCTTCTGCCTCCAATAGATTTCCTAAGCACTAGTGTTTTAAGGAACATTTTAAAAAGAGAATCATATTGTGATTTCTTGATAATGGGTGTGTTCCTTATCTTCTCCTAGTGTCTAAACTCTTCTCCATGGCTGGACCCCCAAATAATATTCCTTTACGTGCTAAGGGGTATCTAGAGAGTGGGATAGGTTTAATAACTACCCTCACCCAAAAGCGTACCCTAACCCTAACCCCTACCCTAACCCTAACGCGTACCCTAATCCTAACCCGTACCCTAAACCGAGCCCTAACCCTAACACTAACCCTAACCCTCACCCTAACCCATACCCTACGCCCTACCCGAACCCCTCCCCGAACCCGTACCCTAAGCCGTACCCTAACCCTCACCCTAACCCTAACCCTAACCCTAAGCTACCCTTGACTGCTTCTGCCTCCAATAGATTTCCTAAGCACTAGTGTTTTAAGGAACAGGTTAAAAGGGAATCCTAATGTGATTTCTTGATAAGGGGTGTGTTCCTTATCTTCTCCTCGTGTCTAAACTCTTCTCCATGGCTGGACCCCCAAATAATATTCCTTTACATGCTAAGGCGTATCTAGAGAGTGGGATAGGTTTAATAACTAACCTCACCCTATCGCGTACCCTAACCCTAAACCCTACCCTAACACTAACGCATACCCTAATCATAACCCGTACCCTAAACCGAGCCCTAACCCTAACACTAACCCTAACCCTAACCCTAACCCATACCCTACGCCCTAAACGAACCCCTCCCCGAACCCGTACCCTAAGCCATACCCTAAAACTCACCCTAACCCTAACCCTAACCCTAAGCTACCCTTGACTGCTTCTGCCTCCAATAGATTTCCTAGGCACTAGTGTTTTAAGGAACAGGTTAAAAAGAGAATCCTAATGTGATTTCTTGATAATGGGTGTGTTCCTCATCTTCTCCTAGTGTCTAAACTCTTCTCCATGGCTGGACACCCAAATAATATTCCTTTACGTGCTATGGGGTATCTAGAGAGAGGGAGAGGTTTAAAAACTACCCTCAACCTAACGCGTACCCTAACCCTAACCCCTACCCTAACCCTAACGCGTACCCTAATCCTAACCCTTACCCTAAACCGAGCCCTAACCCTAACACTAACCCTAACCCTAACCCTAACCCATACCCTACGCCATACCCGAACCCCTCCCCGAACCCGTACCCTAAGCCGTACCCTAACCCTCACCCTAACCCTAACCCTAACCCTAAGCTACCCTTGACGGCTTCTGCCTCCAATAGATTTCCTAAGCACTAGTGTTTTAAGGAACATTTTAAAAAGAGAATCATATTGTGATTTCTTGATAATGGGTGTGTTCCTGATCTTCTCCTAGTGTCTAAACTCTTCTCCATGGCTGGACCCCCAAATAATATTCCTTTACGTGCTAAGGGGTATCTAGAGAGTGGGATAGGTTTAATAACTACCCTCACCCAAAAGCGTACCCTAACCCTAACCCCTACCCTAACCCTAACGCGTACCCTAATCCTAACCCGTAGCCTAAACCGAGCCCTAACCCTAACACTAACCCTAACCCTAACCCTAACCCATCCCCTATGCCCTACCCGAACCCCTACCCAAACCCGTACCCTAAGCCGTACCCTAACCCTCACCCTAACCCTAACCCTAACCCTAAGCTTCCCTTGACGGCTTCTGCCTCCAATAGATTTCCTAAGCACTAGTGTTTTAAGGAACAGGTTAAAAAGAGAATCCTAATGTGATTTCTTGATAAGGGGTGTGTTCCTTATCTTCTCCTCGTGTCTAAACTCTTCTCCATGGCTGGACCCCCAAATAATATTACTTTACGTGCTAAGGGGTATCTAGAGAGTGGGATAGGTTTAATAACTACCCTCACCCTAACGCGTACCCTAACCCTAACCCCTAACCTAACCCTAACGTGTACCCTAATCCTAACCCGTACCCTAAACAGAGCCCTAACCCTAACACTAACCCTAACCCTAACCCTAACCCATACCCTACGCCCTACCCGAACCCCTCCCCGAACCCGTACCCTAAGCCGTACCCTAACCCTCACCCTAACCCTAACCCTAACCCTAAGCTACCGTTGACGGCTTCTGCCTCCAATAGATTTCCTAAGCACTAGTGTTTTAAGGAACAGGTTAAAAAGAGAATCCTAATGTGATTTCTTGATAATGGGTGTGTTCCTTATCTTCTCCTCGTGTCTAAACTCTTCTCCATGGCTGGACCCCCAAATAATATTCCTTTACGTGCTAAGGGGTATCTAGAGAGTGGGATTGGTTTAATAACTACCCTCACCCTAACGCGTACCCTAACCCTAACCCTAACCCTAACCCTAACGCGTACCCTAATCCTAACCCGTACCCTAAACCGAGCCCTAACCCTAACACTAACCCTAACCCTCACCCTAACCCATACCCTACGCCCTATCCAAACCCCTCCCCGAACCCGTACCCTAAGCCGTACCCTAACCATCACCCTAACCCTAACCCTAACCCTAAGCTACCCTTGACTGCTTCTGCCTCCAATAGATTTCCTAAGCACTAGTGTTTTAAGGAACAGGTTAAAAAGAGAATCCTAATGTGATTTCTTGATAAGGGGTGTGTTCCTTATCTTCTCCTCGTGTCTAAACTCTTCTCCATGGCTGGACCCCCAAATAATATTCCTTTACGTGCTAAGGGGTATCTAGAGAGTGGGATAGGTTTAATAACTACCCTCACCCTAACGCGTACCCTAACCCTAACCCCTACCCTAACCCTAACGCGTACCCTAATCCTAACCCGTACCCTAAACCGAGCCCTAACCCTAACACTAACCCTAACCCTAACCCTAACCCATACCCTACGCCCTACCCGAACCCCTCCCCGAACCCGTACCCTAAGCCGTACCCTAACCCTCACCCTAACCCTAACCCCAACCCTAAGCTACCGTTGACGGCTTCTGCCTCCAATAGATTTCCTAAGCACTAGTGTTTTAAGGAACAGGTTAAAAAGAGAATCCTAATGTGATTTCTTGATAATGGGTGTGTTCCTTATCTTCTCCTCGTGTCTAAACTCTTCTCCATGGCAGGATCCCCAAATAATATTCCTTTACGTGCTAAGGGGTATCTAGAGAGTGTGATAGGTTTAATAACTACCCTCACCCTAACGCGTACCCTAACCCTAACCCCTACCCTAACCCTAACGCGTACCCTAATCTTAACCCGTACCCTAAACCGAGCCCTAACCCTAACACTAACCCTAACCCTAACCCTAACCCATACCCTATGCCCTACACGAACTCTTCCCCGAACCCGTACCCTAAGCCGTACCCTAACCCTCACCCTAACCCTAACCCTAACCCTAAGCTACCCTTGACTGCTTCTGCCTCCAATAGATTTCCTAAGCACTAGTGTTTTAAGGAACAGTTTAAAAAGAGAATCATATTGTGATTTCTTGATAATGGGTGTGTTCCTTATCTTCTCCTAGTGTCTAAACTCTTCTCCACGGCTGGACCCCCAAATAATATTCCTTTACGTGCTAAGGGGTATCTAGAGAGTGGGATAGGTTTAATAACTAACCTCACCCTATCGCGTACCCTAACCGTAACCCCTACCCTAACCCTAACGCGTACCCTAATCCTAACCCGTACCCTAAACCGAGCCCTAACCCTAACACTAACCCTAACCCTCACCCTAACCCATACCCTACGCCCTACCCAAACCCCTCCCCGAACCCGTACCCTAAGCCGTACCCTAACCCTCACCCTAACCCTAACCCTAACCCTAAGCTACCCTTGACTGCTTCTGCCTCCAATAGATTTCCTAAGCACTAGTGTTTTAAGTAACAGGTTAAAAAGAGAATCCTAATGTGATTTCTTGATAAGGGGTGTGTTCCTTATCTTCTCCTCGTGTCTAAACTCTTCTCCATGGCTGGACCCCCAAATAATATTCCTTTACGTGCTAAGGGGTATCTAGAGAGTGGGATAGGTTTAATAACTACCCTCACCCTAACGCGTACCGTAACCCTAACCCCTACCCTAACCCTAACGCGTACCCTAATCCTAACCCGTACCCTAAACCGAGCCCTAACCCTAACACTAACCCTAACCCTAACCCTAACCCATACCCTACGCCCTACCCGAACCCCTCCCCGAACCCGTACCCTAAGCCGTACCCTAATCCTCACCCTAACCCTAACCCTAACCCTAAGCTACCGTTGACGGCTTCTGCCTCCAATAGATTTCCTAAGCACTAGTGTTTTAAGGAACAGGTTAAAAAGAGAATCCTAATGTGATTTCTTGATAATGGGTGTGTTCCTTATCTTCTCCTCGTGTCTAAACTCTTCTCCATGGCAGGATCCCCAAATAATATTCCTTTACGTGCTAAGGGGTATCTAGAGAGTGTGATAGGTTTAATAACTACCCTCACCCTAACGCGTACCCTAACCCTAACCCCTACCCTAACCCTAACGCGTACCCTAATCTTAACCCGTACCCTAAACCGAGCCCTAACCCTAACACTAACCCTAACCCTAACCCTAAACCATCCCCTATGCCCTACCCAACCCCTCCCCAAACCCGTACCCTAAGCCATACCCTAACCCTCACCCTAACCCTAACCCTAACCCTAAGCTACCCTTGACTGCTTCTGCCTCCAATAGATTTCCTAAGCACTAGTGTTTTCAGGAACAGGTTAAAAAGAGAATCCTAATGTGATTTCTTGATAATGGGTGTGTTCCTTATCTTCTCCTAGTGTCTAAACTCTTCTCCATGGCTGGACCCCCAAATAATATTCCTTTACATGCTAAGGCGTATCTAGAGAGTGGGATAGGTTTAATAACTAACCTCACCCTATCGCGTACCCTAACCCTAAACCCTACCCTAACCCTAACGCATACCCTAATCCTAACCCGTACCCTAAACCGAGCCCTAACCCTAACACTAACCCTAACCCTAACCCTAACCCATACCCTACGCCCTAAACGAACCCCTCCCCGAACCCGTACCCTAAGCCATACCCTAACACTCACCCTAACCCTAACCCTAACCCTAAGCTACCCTTGACTGCTTCTGCCTCCAATAGATTTCCTAAGCACTAGTGTTTTAAGGAACAGGTTAAAAAGAGAATCCTAATGTGATTTCTTGATAATGGGTGTGTTCCTTATCTTCTCCTAGTGTCTAAACTCTTCTCCATGGTTGGACCCCCAAATAATATTCCTTTACGTGCTATGGGGTATCTAGAGAGAGCGAGAGGTTTAAAAGCTACCCTCACCCTAACGCGTACCCTAACCCTAACCCCTACCCTAACCCTAATGCGTACCCTAATCCTAACCCGTACCCTAAACCGAGCCCTAACCCTAACACTAACCCTAAACCTAACCCATACCCTACGCCCTACCCGAACCCATCCCCGAACCCGTACCCTAAGCCATACCCTAACCCTCAATCTAACCCTAACCCTAACCCTAAGCTACCCTTGACTGCTTCTGCCTCCAATAGATTTCCTAAGCACTAGTGTTTTAAGGAACAGGTTAAAAAGAGAATCCTAATGTGATTTCTTGATAATGGGTGTGTTCCTTATCTTCTCCTAGTGTCTAAACTCTTCTCCATGGCTGGACCCCCAAATAATATTCCTTTACATGCTAAGGGGTATCTAGAGAGTGGGATAGGTTTAATAACTAACCTCACCATATCGCGTACCCTAACCCTAACCCCTACCCTAACACTAACGTGTACCCTAATCCTAACCCATACCGTAAACCGAGCCCTAACCCTAACACTAACCCTAACCCTAACCCTAACCCATACCCTACGCCCTACACGAACCCCTCCCCGAACCCGTACCCTAAGCCGTACCCTAACCCTCACCCTAACCCTAACCCTAAGCTACCCTTGACTGCTTCTGCCTCCAATAGATTTCCTAAGCACTAGTGTTTTAAGGAACAGGTTAAAAAGAGAATCCTAATGTGATTTCTTGATAATGGGTGTGTTCCTTATCTTCTCCTCGTGTCTAAACTCTTCTCCATGGCTGGACCCCCAAATAATATTCCTTTACTTGCTAAGGGGTATCTAGAGAGTGGGATAGGTTTAATAACTACCCTCACCCTAACGCGTACCCTAACCCTAACCCCTACCCACCCCCTAACGCGTCCCCTAATCCTAACCCGTACCCTAAACCGAGCCCTAACCCTAACACTAACCCTAACCCTCACCCTAACCCATACCCTACGCCCTACCCGAACCCCTCCCTGAACCCGTACCCTAAGCCGTACCCTAACCCTCACCCTAACCCTAACCCTAACCCTAAGCTACCCTTGACGGCTTCTGCCTCCAATAGATTTCCTAAGCACTAGTGTTTTAAGGAACATTTTAAAAAGAGAATCATATTGTGATTTCTTGATAATGGGTGTGTTCCTTATCTTCTCCTAGTGTCTAAACTCTTCTCCATGGCTGGACCCCCAAATAATATTCCTTTACGTGCTAAGGGGTATCTAGAGAGTGGGATAGGTTTAATAACTACCCTCACCCAAAAGCGTACCCTAACCCTAACCCCTACCCTAACCCTAACGCGTACCCTAATCCTAACCCGTACCCTAAACCGAGCCCTAACCCTAACACTAACCCTAACCCTCACCCTAACCCATACCCTACGCCCTACCCGAACCCCTCCCCGAACCCGTACCCTAAGCCGTACCCTAACCCTCACCCTAACCCTAACCCTAACCCTAAGCTACCCTTGACTGCTTCTGCCTCCAATAGATTTCCTAAGCACTAGTGTTTTAAGGAACAGGTTAAAAGGGAATCCTAATGTGATTTCTTGATAAGGGGTGTGTTCCTTATCTTCTCCTCGTGTCTAAACTCTTCTCCATGGCTGGACCCCCAAATAATATTCCTTTACGTGCTAAGGGGTATCTAGGGAGTGGGATAGGTTTAATAACTACCCTCACCCTAACGCGTACCCTGACCCTAACCCCTACCCTACCCCTAACGCGTACCCTAATCCTAACCCGTACCCTAAACCGAGCCCTAACCCTAACACTAACCCTAACCCTAACCCTAAACCATACCCTACGCCCTACCCGAACCCCTCCCCGAACCCGTACCCTAAGCCGTACCCTAACCCTCACCCTAACCCTAACCCTAACCCTAAGCTACCGTTGACGGCTTCTGCCTCCAATAGATTTCCTAAGCACTAGTGTTTTAAGGAACAGGTTAAAAAGAGAATCCTAATGTGATTTCTTGATAATGGGTGTGTTCCTTATCTTCTCCTCGTGTCTAAACTCTTCTCCATGGCAGGATCCCCAAATAATATTCCTTTACGTGCTAAGGGGTATCTAGAGAGTGTGATAGGTTTAATAACTACCCTCACCCTAACGCGTACCCTAACCCTAACCCCTACCCTAACCCTAACGCGTAACCTAATCCTAACCCGTACCCTAAACCGAACCCTAACCCTAACACTAACCCTAACCCTCACCCTAACCCATACCCTACGCCCTACCGGAACCCCTCCCCGAACCCGAACCCTAAGCCGTACCCTAAACCTCACCCTAACCCTAACCCTAACCCTAAGCTACCCTTGACTGCTTCTGCCTCCAATAGATTTCCTAAGCACTAGTGTTTTAAGGAACAGGTTAAAAAGAGAATCCTAATGTGATTTCTTGATAATGGGTGTGTTCCTTATCTTCTCCTCATGTCTAAACTCTTCTCCATGGCTGGACCCCCAAATAATATTCCTTTACGTGCTAAGGGGTATCTAGAGATTGGGATAGGTTTAATAACTAACCTCACCCTAACGCGTACCCTAACCCTAACCCCTACCCTAACCCTAACGCGTACCCTAATCCTAACCCGTACCCTAAACCGAGCCCTAACCCTAACACTAACCCTAACCCTAAACCTAACCCATACCCTACGCCCTACCCGAACCCCTCCCTGAACCCGTACCCTAAGCCGTACCCTAACCCTCACCCTAACCCTAACCCTAACCCTAAGCTACCCTTGACTGCTTCTGCCTCCAATAGATTTCCTAAGCACTAGTGTTTTAAGGAACAGGTTAAAAAGAGAATCCTAATGTGATTTCGTGATAATGGGTGTGTTCCTTATCTTCTCCTAGTGTCTAAACTCTTCTCCATGGCTGGACCCCCAAATAATATTCCTTTACGTGCTAAGGGGTATCTAGAGAGTGGGATAGGTTTAATAACTACCCTCACACTAACGCGTACCCTAACCCTAACCCCTACCCTAACCCTAACGCGTACCCTAATCCTAACCCGTACCCTAAACCCAGCCCTAATCCTAACACTAACCCTAACCCTCACCCTAACCCATACCCTACGCCCTACCCGAACCCCTCCCTGAACCCGTACCCTAAGCCGTACCCTAACCCTCACCCTAACCCTAACCCTAACCCTAAGCTACCCTTGACGGCTTCTGCCTCCAATAGATTTCCTAAGCACTAGTGTTTTAAGGAACATTTTAAAAAGAGAATCATATTGTGATTTCTTGATAATGGGTGTGTTCCTTATCTTCTCCTAGTGTCTAAACTCTTCTCCATGGCTGGACCCCCAAATAATATTCCTTTACGTGCTAAGGGGTATCTAGAGAGTGGGATAGGTTTAATAACTACCCTCACCCAAAAGCGTACCCTAACCCTAACCCCTACCCTAACCCTAACGCGTACCCTAATCCTAACCCGTACCCTAAACCGAGCCCTAACCCTAACACTAACCCTAACCCTCACCCTAACCCATACCCTACGCCCTACCCGAACCCCTCCCCGAACCCGTACCCTAAGCCGTACCCTAACCCTCACCCTAACCCTAACCCTAACCCTAAGCTACCCTTGACTGCTTCTGCCTCCAATAGATTTCCTAAGCACTAGTGTTTTAAGGAACAGGTTAAAAGGGAATCCTAATGTGATTTCTTGATAAGGGGTGTGTTCCTTATCTTCTCCTCGTGTCTAAACTCTTCTCCATGGCTGGACCCCCAAATAATATTCCTTTACGTGCTAAGGGGTATCTAGGGAGTGGGATAGGTTTAATAACTACCCTCACCCTAACGCGTACCCTAACCCTAACCCCTACCCTACCCCTAACGCGTACCCTAATCCTAACCCGTAACCTAAACCGAGCCCTAACCCTAACACTAACCCTAACCCTAACCCTAAACCATACCCTACGCCCTACCCGAACCCCTCCCCGAACCCGTACCCTAAGCCGTACCCTAACCCTCACCCTAACCCTAACCCTAACCCTAAGCTACCGTTGACGGCTTCTGCCTCCAATAGATTTCCTAAGCACTAGTGTTTTAAGGAACAGGTTAAAAAGAGAATCCTAATGTGATTTCTTGATAATGGGTGTGTTCCTTATCTTCTCCTCGTGTCTAAACTCTTCTCCATGGCAGGATCCCCAAATAATATTCCTTTACGTGCTAAGGGGTATCTAGAGAGTGTGATAGGTTTAATAACTACCCTCACCCTAACGCGTACCCTAACCCTAACCCCTACCCTAACCCTAACGCGTAACCTAATCCTAACCCGTACCCTAAACCGAACCCTAACCCTAACACTAACCCTAACCCTCACCCTAACCCATACCCTACGCTCTACCGGAACCCCTCCCCGAACCCGAACCCTAAGCCGTACCCTAACGCTCACCCTAACCCTAACCCTAACCCTAAGCTACCCTTGACTGCTTCTGCCTCCAATAGATTTCCTAAGCACTAGTGTTTTAAGGAACAGGTTAAAAAGAGAATCCTAATGTGATTTCTTGATAATGGGTGTGTTCCTTATCTTCTCCTCATGTCTAAACTCTTCTCCATGGCTGGACCCCCAAATAATATTCCTTTACGTGCTAAGGGGTATCTAGAGATTGGGATAGGTTTAATAACTAACCTCACCCTAACGCGTACCCTAACCCTAACCCCTACCCTAACCCTAACGCGTACCCTAATCCTAACCCGTACCCTAAACCGAGCCCTAACCCTAACACTAACCCTAACCCTAACCCTAACCCATACCCTACGCCCTACCCGAACCCCTCCCTGAACCCGTACCCTAAGCCGTACCCTAACCCTCACCCTAACCCTAACCCTAACCCTAAGCTACCCTTGACTGCTTCTGCCTCCAATAGATTTCCTAAGCACTAGTGTTTTAAGGAACAGGTTAAAAAGAGAATCCTAATGTGATTTCGTGATAATGGGTGTGTTCCTTATCTTCTCCTAGTGTCTAAACTCTTCTCCATGGCTGGACCCCCAAATAATATTCCTTTACGTGCTAAGGGGTATCTAGAGAGTGGGATAGGTTTAATAACTACCCTCACACTAACGCGTACCCTAACCCTAACCCCTACCCTAACCCTAACGCGTACCCTAATCCTAACCCGTACCCTAAACCGAGCCCTAACCCTAACACTAACCCTAACCCTAACCCTAACCCATACCCTACGCCCTACCCGAACCCCTCACTGAACCCGTACCCTAAGCCGTACCCTAACTCTCACCCTAACCCTAACCCTAACCCTAAGCTACCGTTGACGGCTTCTGCCTCCAATAGATTTCCTAAGCACTAGTGTTTTAAGGAACAGGTTAAAAAGAGAATCCTAATGTGATTTCTTGATAATGGGTGTGTTCCTTATCTTCTCCTCGTGTCTAAACTCTTCTCCATGGCTGGACCCCCAAATAATATTCCTTTACGTGCTAAGGGGTATCTAGAGAGTGGGATAGGTTTAATAACTACCCTCACCCTAACGCGTACCCTAACCCTAACCCCTACCCTAACCCGAACGCGTACCCTAATCCTAACCCGTACCCTAAACCGAGCCCTAACCCTAACACTAACCCTAACCCTAACCCTAACCCATACCCTACGCCCTAACCGAACTCCTCCCTGAACCCGTACCCTAAGCCGTACCCTAACCCTCACCCTAACCCTAACCCTAACCCTAAGCTACCCTTGACGGCTTCTGCCTCCAATAGATTTCCTAAGCACTAGTGTTTTAAGGAACAGGTTAAAAAGAGAATCCTAATGTGATTTCTTGATAATGGGTGTGTTCCTTATCTTCTCCTCGTGTCTAAACTCTTCTCCATGGCTGGACCCCCAAATAATATTCCTTTACGTGCTAAGGGGTATCTAGAGAGTGGGATAGGTTTAATAACTACCCTCACCCTAACGCGTACCCTAACCCTAACCCCTACCCTAACCCGAATGCGTACCCTAATCCTAACCCGTACCCTAAACCGAGCCCTAACCCTAACACTAACCCTAACCCTAACCCTAACCCATACCCTACGCCCTACCCGAACCCCTCCCCGAACCCGTACCCTAAGCCATACCCTAACCCTCACCCTAACCCTAACCCTAACCCTAAGCTACCCTTGACTGCTTCTGCCTCCAATAGATTTCCTAAGCAGTAGTGTTTTAAGGAACAGGTTAAAAAGAGAATCCTAATGTGATTTCGTGATAATGGGTGTGTTCCTTATCTTCTCCTAGTGTCTAAACTCTTCTCCATGGCTGGACCCCCAAATAATATTCCTTTACGTGCTAAGGGGTATCTAGAGAGTGGGATAGGTTTAATAACTACCCTCACACTAACGCGTACCCTAACCCTAACCCCTACCCTAACCCTAACGCGTACCCTAATCCTAACCCGTACCCTAAACCGAGCCCTAACCCTAACACTAACCCTAACCCTAACCCTAACCCATACCCTACGCCCTACCCGAACCCCTCACTGAACCCGTACCCTAAGCCGTACCCTAACTCTCACCCTAACCCTAACCCTAACCCTAAGCTACCCTTGATGGCTTCTGCCTCCAATAGATTTCCTAAGCACTAGTGTTTTAAGGAACAGGTTAAAAAGAGAATCCTAATGTGATTTCGTGATAATGGGTGTGTTCCTTATCTTCTCCTAGTGTCTAAACTCTTCTCCATGGCTGGACCCCCAAATAATATTCCTTTACGTGCTAAGGGGTATCTAGAGAGTGGGATAGGTTTAATAACTACCCTCACCCTAACGCGTACCCTAACCCTAACCGCTACCCTAACCCTAACGCGTACCCTAATCCTAACCCGTACCCTAAACCGAGCCCTAACCCTAACACTAACCCTAACCCTAACCCTAATCCATCCCCTATGCCCTACCCGAACCCCTCCCCAAACCTGTACCCTAAGCCGTACCCTAACCCTCACCCTAACCCTAACCCTAACCCTAAGCTGCCCTTGACGGCTTCTGCCTCCAATAGATTTCCTAAGCACTAGTGTTTTAAGGAACAGGTTAAAAAGAGAATCCTAATGTGATTTCTTGATAAGGGGTGTGTTCCTTATCTTCTCCTCGTGTCTAAACTCTTCTCCATGGCTGGACCCCCAAATAATATTCCTTTACGTGCTAAGGGGTATCTAGAGAGTGGGATAGGTTTAATAACTACCCTCACCCTAACGCGTACCCTAACCCTAACCCCTACCCTAACCCTAACGCGTACCCTAATCCTAACCCGTACCCTAAACCGAGCCCTAACCCTAACACTAACCCTAACCCTAACCCTAACCCATACCCTACGCCCTACCCGAACCCCTCCCCGAACCCGTACCCTAAGCCGTACCCTAACCCTCACCCTAACCCTAACCCTAACCCTAAGCTACCCTTGACGGCTTCTGCCTCCAATAGATTTCCTAAGCACTAGTGTTTTAAGGAACAGGTTAAAAAGAGAATCCTAATGTGATTTCTTGATAATGGGTGTGTTCCTTATCTTCTCCTCATGTCTAAACTCTTCTCCATGGCTGGACCCCCAAATAATATTCCTTTACGTGCTAAGGGGTATCTAGAGATTGGGATAGGTTTAATAACTAACCTCACCCTAACGCGTACCCTAACCCTAACCCCTACCCTAACCCTAACGCGTACCCTAATCCTAACCCGTACCCTAAACCGAGCCCTAACCCTAACACTAACCCTAACCCTAACCCTAACCCATACCCTACGCCCTACCCGAACCCCTCCCTGAACCCGTACCCTAAGCCGTACCCTAACCCTCACCCTAACCCTAACCCTAACCCTAAGCTACCCTTGACTGCTTCTGCCTCCAATAGATTTCCTAAGCACTAGTGTTTTAAGGAACAGGTTAAAAAGAGAATCCTAATGTGATTTCGTGATAATGGGTGTGTTCCTTATCTTCTCCTAGTGTCTAAACTCTTCTCCATGGCTGGACCCCCAAATAATATTCCTTTACGTGCTAAGGGGTATCTAGAGAGTGGGATAGGTTTAATAACTACCCTCACACTAACGCGTACCCTAACCCTAACCCCTACCCTAACCCTAACGCGTACCCTAATCCTAACCCGTACCCTAAACCGAGCCCTAACCCTAACACTAACCCTAACCCTAACCCTAACCCATACCCTACGCCCTACCCGAACCCCTCACTGAACCCGTACCCTAAGCCGTACCCTAACTCTCACCCTAACCCTAACCCTAACCCTAAGCTACCGTTGACGGCTTCTGCCTCCAATAGATTTCCTAAGCACTAGTGTTTTAAGGAACAGGTTAAAAAGAGAATCCTAATGTGATTTCTTGATAATGGGTGTGTTCCTTATCTTCTCCTCGTGTCTAAACTCTTCTCCATGGCTGGACCCCCAAATAATATTCCTTTACATGCTAAGGGGTATCTAGAGAGTGGGATAGGTTTAAAAACTACGCTCACCCTAACGCGTACCCTAACCCTAACCCCTACCCTAACCCGAACGCGTACCCTAATCCTAACCCGTACCCTAAACCGAGCCCTAACCCTAACACTAACCCTAACCCTAACCCTAACCCATACCCTACGCCCTACCCGAACCCCTCCCCGAACCCGTACCCTAAGCCATACCCTAACCCTCACCCTAACCCTAACCCTAACCCTAAGCTACCCTTGACTGCTTCTGCCTCCAATAGATTTCCTAAGCACTAGTGTTTTAAGGAACAGGTTAAAAAGAGAATCCTAATGTGATTTCGTGATAATGGGTGTGTTCCTTATCTTCTCCTAGTGTCTAAACTCTTCTCCATGGCTGGACCCCCAAATAATATTCCTTTACGTGCTAAGGGGTATCTAGAGAGTGGGATAGGTTTAATAACTACCCTCACACTAACGCGTACCCTAACCCTAACCCCTACCCTAACCCTAACGCGTACCCTAATCCTAACCCGTACCCTAAACCGAGCCCTAACCCTAACACTAACCCTAAACCTAACCCTAACCCATACCCTACGCCCTACCCGAACGCCTCCCCGAACCCGTACCCTAAGCCGTACCCTAACCCTCACCCTAACCCTAACCCTAACCCTAAGCTACCCTTGACGGCTTCTGCCTCCAATAGATTTCCTAAGCACTAGTGTTTTAAGGAACAGGTTAAAAAGAGAATCCTAATGTGATTTCTTGATAATGGGTGTGTTCCTTATCTTCTCCTCGTGTCTAAACTCTTCTCCATGGCAGGATCCCCAAATAATATTCCTTTACGTGCTAAGGGGTATCTAGAGAGTGTGATAGGTTTAATAACTACCCTCACCCTAACGCGTACCCTAACCCTAACCCCTACCCTAACCCTAACGCGTACACTAATCCTAACCCGTACCCTAAACCGAGCCCTAACCCTAACACTAACCCTAACCCTAACCCTAACCCATACCCTACGCCCTACCCGAACCCCTCACTGAACCCGTACCCTAAGCCATACCCTAACCCTCACCCTAACCCTAACCCTAACCCTAAGCTACCCTTGACTGCTTCTGCCTCCAATAGATTTCCTAAGCACTAGTGTTTTAAGGAACAGGTTAAAAAGAGAATCCTAATGTGATTTCGTGATAATGGGTGTGTTCCTTATCTTCTCCTAGTCTCTAAAATCTTCTCCATGGCTGGACCCCCAAATAATATTCCTTTACGTGCTAAGCGGTATCTAGAGAGAGGGAGAGGTTTAATAACTACCCTCACCCTAACGCGTACCCTAACCCTAACCCCTACCCTAACACTAACGCGTACCCTAATCCTAACCCGTACCCTACACCGAGCCCTAACCCTAACACTAACCCTAACCCTAACCCTAACCCATACCCTACGCCCTACCCGAACCCCTCACTGAACCCGTACCCTAAGCCATACCCTAACCCTCACCCTAACCCTAACCCTAACCCTAAGCTACCCTTGACTGCTTCTGCCTCCAATAGATTTCCTAAGCACTAGTGTTTTAAGGAACAGGTTAAAAAGAGAATCCTAATGTGATTTCGTGATAATGGGTGTGTTCCTTATCTTCTCCTAGTGTCTAAACTCTTCTCCATGGCTGGACCCCCAAATAATATTCCTTTACGTGCTAAGCGGTATCTAGAGAGTGGGATAGGTTTAATAACTACCCTCACACTAACGCGTACCCTAACCCTAACCCCTACCCTAACCCTAACGCGTACCCTAATCCTAACCCGTACCCTAAACCGAGCCCTAACCCTAACACTAACCCTAACCCTAACCCTAACCCATACCCTACGCCCTACCCGAACCCCTCCCCGAACCCGTACCCTAAGCCGTACCCTAACCCTCACCCTAACCCTAACCCTAACCCTAAGCTACCCTTGACGGCTTCTGCCTCCAATAGATTTCCTAAGCACTAGTGTTTTAAGGAACAGGTTAAAAAGAGAATCCTAATGTGATTTCTTGATAATGGGTGTGTTCCTTATCTTCTCCTCGTGTCTAAACTCTTCTCCATGGCAGGATCCCCAAATAATATTCCTTTACGTGCTAAGGGGTATCTAGAGAGTGTGATAGGTTTAATAACTACCCTCACCCTAACGCGTACCCTAACCCTAACCCCTACCCTAACCCTAACGCGTACACTAATCCTAACCCGTACCCTAAACCGAGCCCTAACCCTAACACTAACCCTAACCCTAACCCTAACCCATACCCTACGCCCTACCCGAACCCCTCACTGAACCCGTACCCTAAGCCATACCCTAACCCTCACCCTAACCCTAACCCTAACCCTAAGCTACCCTTGACTGCTTCTGCCTCCAATAGATTTCCTAAGCACTAGTGTTTTAAGGAACAGGTTAAAAAGAGAATCCTAATGTGATTTCGTGATAATGGGTGTGTTCCTTATCTTCTCCTAGTCTCTAAAATCTTCTCCATGGCTGGACCCCCAAATAATATTCCTTTACGTGCTAAGCGGTATCTAGAGAGAGGGAGAGGTTTAATAACTACCCTCACCCTAACGCGTACCCTAACCCTAACCCCTACCCTAACACTAACGCGTACCCTAATCCTAACCCGTACCCTACACCGAGCCCTAACCCTAACACTAACCCTAACCCTAACCCTAACCCATACCCTACGCCCTACCCGAACCCCTCACTGAACCCGTACCCTAAGCCATACCCTAACCCTCACCCTAACCCTAACCCTAACCCTAAGCTACCCTTGACTGCTTCTGCCTCCAATAGATTTCCTAAGCACTAGTGTTTTAAGGAACAGGTTAAAAAGAGAATCCTAATGTGATTTCGTGATAATGGGTGTGTTCCTTATCTTCTCCTAGTCTCTAAAATCTTCTCCATGGCTGGACCCCCAAATAATATTCCTTTACGTGCTAAGCGGTATCTAGAGAGAGGGAGAGGTTTAATAACTACCCTCACCCTAACGCGTACCCTAACCCTAACCCCTACCCTAACACTAACGCGTACCCTAATCCTAACCCGTACCCTAAAACGAGCCCTAACCCTAACACTAACCCTTACCCTCACCCTAACCCATACCCTACGCCCTACCCGAACCCCTCCCCGAACCCGTAACCTAAGCCGTACCCTAACCCTCACCCTAACCCTAAACCTAACCCTAAGCTACCCTTGACTGCTTCTGCCTCCAATAGATTTCCTAAGCACTAGTGTTTTAAGGAACAGGTTAAAAAGAGAATCCTAATGTGATTTCTTGATAAGGGGTGTGTTCTTTATCTTCTCCTCGTGTCTAAACTCTTCTCCATGGCTGGACCCCCAAATAATATTCCTTTACGTGCTAAGGGGTATCTAGAGAGTGGGATAGGTTTAATAACTACCCTCACCCTAACGCGTACCCTAACCCTAACCCCTACCCTAACCCTAACGCGTACCCTAATCCTAACCCGTACCCTAAACCGAGCCCTAACCCTAACACTAACCCTAACCCTAACCCTAACCCATACCCTACGCCCTACCCGAACCCCTCCCCGAACCCGTACCCTAAGCCGTACCCTAACCCTCACCCTAACCCTAACCCTAACCCTAAGCTACCCTTGACGGCTTCTGCCTCCAATAGATTTCCTAAGCACTAGTGTTTTAAGGAACAGGTTAAAAAGAGAATCCTAATGTGATTTCTTGATAATGGGTGTGTTCCTTATCTTCTCCTCATGTCTAAACTCTTCTCCATGGCTGGACCCCCAAATAATATTCCTTTACGTGCTAAGGGGTATCTAGAGATTGGGATAGGTTTAATAACTAACCTCACCCTAACGCGTACCCTAACCCTAACCCCTACCCTAACCCTAACGCGTACCCTAATCCTAACCCGTACCCTAAACCGAGCCCTAACCCTAACACTAACCCTAACCCTAACCCTAACCCATACCCTACGCCCTACCCGAACCCCTCCCTGAACCCGTACCCTAAGCCGTACCCTAACCCTCACCCTAACCCTAACCCTAACCCTAAGCTACCCTTGACTGCTTCTGCCTCCAATAGATTTCCTAAGCACTAGTGTTTTAAGGAACAGGTTAAAAAGAGAATCCTAATGTGATTTCGTGATAATGGGTGTGTTCCTTATCTTCTCCTAGTGTCTAAACTCTTCTCCATGGCTGGACCCCCAAATAATATTCCTTTACGTGCTAAGGGGTATCTAGAGAGTGGGATAGGTTTAATAACTACCCTCACACTAACGCGTACCCTAACCCTAACCCCTACCCTAACCCTAACGCGTACCCTAATCCTAACCCGTACCCTAAACCGAGCCCTAACCCTAACACTAACCCTAACCCTAACCCTAACCCATACCCTACGCCCTACCCGAACCCCTCACTGAACCCGTACCCTAAGCCGTACCCTAACTCTCACCCTAACCCTAACCCTAACCCTAAGCTACCGTTGACGGCTTCTGCCTCCAATAGATTTCCTAAGCACTAGTGTTTTAAGGAACAGGTTAAAAAGAGAATCCTAATGTGATTTCTTGATAATGGGTGTGTTCCTTATCTTCTCCTCGTGTCTAAACTCTTCTCCATGGCTGGACCCCCAAATAATATTCCTTTACATGCTAAGGGGTATCTAGAGAGTGGGATAGGTTTAAAAACTACGCTCACCCTAACGCGTACCCTAACCCTAACCCCTACCCTAACCCGAACGCGTACCCTAATCCTAACCCGTACCCTAAACCGAGCCCTAACCCTAACACTAACCCTAACCCTAACCCTAACCCATACCCTACGCCCTACCCGAACCCCTCCCCGAACCCGTACCCTAAGCCATACCCTAACCCTCACCCTAACCCTAACCCTAACCCTAAGCTACCCTTGACTGCTTCTGCCTCCAATAGATTTCCTAAGCACTAGTGTTTTAAGGAACAGGTTAAAAAGAGAATCCTAATGTGATTTCGTGATAATGGGTGTGTTCCTTATCTTCTCCTAGTGTCTAAACTCTTCTCCATGGCTGGACCCCCAAATAATATTCCTTTACGTGCTAAGGGGTATCTAGAGAGTGGGATAGGTTTAATAACTACCCTCACACTAACGCGTACCCTAACCCTAACCCCTACCCTAACCCTAACGCGTACCCTAATCCTAACCCGTACCCTAAACCGAGCCCTAACCCTAACACTAACCCTAAACCTAACCCTAACCCATACCCTACGCCCTACCCGAACGCCTCCCCGAACCCGTACCCTAAGCCGTACCCTAACCCTCACCCTAACCCTAACCCTAACCCTAAGCTACCCTTGACGGCTTCTGCCTCCAATAGATTTCCTAAGCACTAGTGTTTTAAGGAACAGGTTAAAAAGAGAATCCTAATGTGATTTCTTGATAATGGGTGTGTTCCTTATCTTCTCCTCGTGTCTAAACTCTTCTCCATGGCAGGATCCCCAAATAATATTCCTTTACGTGCTAAGGGGTATCTAGAGAGTGTGATAGGTTTAATAACTACCCTCACCCTAACGCGTACCCTAACCCTAACCCCTACCCTAACCCTAACGCGTACACTAATCCTAACCCGTACCCTAAACCGAGCCCTAACCCTAACACTAACCCTAACCCTAACCCTAACCCATACCCTACGCCCTACCCGAACCCCTCACTGAACCCGTACCCTAAGCCATACCCTAACCCTCACCCTAACCCTAACCCTAACCCTAAGCTACCCTTGACTGCTTCTGCCTCCAATAGATTTCCTAAGCACTAGTGTTTTAAGGAACAGGTTAAAAAGAGAATCCTAATGTGATTTCGTGATAATGGGTGTGTTCCTTATCTTCTCCTAGTCTCTAAAATCTTCTCCATGGCTGGACCCCCAAATAATATTCCTTTACGTGCTAAGCGGTATCTAGAGAGAGGGAGAGGTTTAATAACTACCCTCACCCTAACGCGTACCCTAACCCTAACCCCTACCCTAACACTAACGCGTACCCTAATCCTAACCCGTACCCTACACCGAGCCCTAACCCTAACACTAACCCTAACCCTAACCCTAACCCATACCCTACGCCCTACCCGAACCCCTCACTGAACCCGTACCCTAAGCCATACCCTAACCCTCACCCTAACCCTAACCCTAACCCTAAGCTACCCTTGACTGCTTCTGCCTCCAATAGATTTCCTAAGCACTAGTGTTTTAAGGAACAGGTTAAAAAGAGAATCCTAATGTGATTTCGTGATAATGGGTGTGTTCCTTATCTTCTCCTAGTGTCTAAACTCTTCTCCATGGCTGGACCCCCAAATAATATTCCTTTACGTGCTAAGCGGTATCTAGAGAGTGGGATAGGTTTAATAACTACCCTCACACTAACGCGTACCCTAACCCTAACCCCTACCCTAACCCTAACGCGTACCCTAATCCTAACCCGTACCCTAAACCGAGCCCTAACCCTAACACTAACCCTAACCCTAACCCTAACCCATACCCTACGCCCTACCCGAACCCCTCCCCGAACCCGTACCCTAAGCCGTACCCTAACCCTCACCCTAACCCTAACCCTAACCCTAAGCTACCCTTGACGGCTTCTGCCTCCAATAGATTTCCTAAGCACTAGTGTTTTAAGGAACAGGTTAAAAAGAGAATCCTAATGTGATTTCTTGATAATGGGTGTGTTCCTTATCTTCTCCTCGTGTCTAAACTCTTCTCCATGGCAGGATCCCCAAATAATATTCCTTTACGTGCTAAGGGGTATCTAGAGAGTGTGATAGGTTTAATAACTACCCTCACCCTAACGCGTACCCTAACCCTAACCCCTACCCTAACCCTAACGCGTACACTAATCCTAACCCGTACCCTAAACCGAGCCCTAACCCTAACACTAACCCTAACCCTAACCCTAACCCATACCCTACGCCCTACCCGAACCCCTCACTGAACCCGTACCCTAAGCCATACCCTAACCCTCACCCTAACCCTAACCCTAACCCTAAGCTACCCTTGACTGCTTCTGCCTCCAATAGATTTCCTAAGCACTAGTGTTTTAAGGAACAGGTTAAAAAGAGAATCCTAATGTGATTTCGTGATAATGGGTGTGTTCCTTATCTTCTCCTAGTCTCTAAAATCTTCTCCATGGCTGGACCCCCAAATAATATTCCTTTACGTGCTAAGCGGTATCTAGAGAGAGGGAGAGGTTTAATAACTACCCTCACCCTAACGCGTACCCTAACCCTAACCCCTACCCTAACACTAACGCGTACCCTAATCCTAACCCGTACCCTACACCGAGCCCTAACCCTAACACTAACCCTAACCCTAACCCTAACCCATACCCTACGCCCTACCCGAACCCCTCACTGAACCCGTACCCTAAGCCATACCCTAACCCTCACCCTAACCCTAACCCTAACCCTAAGCTACCCTTGACTGCTTCTGCCTCCAATAGATTTCCTAAGCACTAGTGTTTTAAGGAACAGGTTAAAAAGAGAATCCTAATGTGATTTCGTGATAATGGGTGTGTTCCTTATCTTCTCCTAGTCTCTAAAATCTTCTCCATGGCTGGACCCCCAAATAATATTCCTTTACGTGCTAAGCGGTATCTAGAGAGAGGGAGAGGTTTAATAACTACCCTCACCCTAACGCGTACCCTAACCCTAACCCCTACCCTAACACTAACGCGTACCCTAATCCTAACCCGTACCCTAAACCGAGCCCTAACCCTAACACTAACCCTTACCCTCACCCTAACCCATACCCTACGCCCTACCCGAACCCCTCCCCGAACCCGTAACCTAAGCCGTACCCTAACCCTCACCCTAACCCTAAACCTAACCCTAAGCTACCCTTGACTGCTTCTGCCTCCAATAGATTTCCTAAGCACTAGTGTTTTAAGGAACAGGTTAAAAAGAGAATCCTAATGTGATTTCTTGATAAGGGGTGTGTTCTTTATCTTCTCCTCGTGTCTAAACTCTTCTCCATGGCTGGACCCCCAAATAATATTCCTTTTCGTGCTAAGGGGTATCTAGAGAGTGGGATAGGTTTAATAACTACCCTCACCCTAACGCGTACCCTAACCCTAACCCCTACCCTAACACTAACGCGTACCCTAATCCTAACCCGTACCCTAAACCGAGCCCTAACCCTAACACTAACCCTAACCCTAACCCTAACCCATACCCTACGCCCTACCCGAACCCCTCCCCGAACCCGTACCCTAAGCCGTACCCTAACCCTCACCCTAACCCTAACCCTAACCCTAAGCTACCCTTGACGGCTTCTGCTTCCAATAGATTTCCTAAGCACTAGTGTTTTAAGGAACAGGTTAAAAAGAGAATCCTAATGTGATTTCTTGATAATGGGTGTGTTCCTCATCTTCTCCTAGTGTCTAAACTCTTCTCCAATGCTGGACCCCCAAATAATATTCCTTTACGTGCTAAGGGGTATCTAGAGAGTGGGATAGGTTTAATAACTACCCTCACCCTAACGCGTACCCTAACCCTAACCCCTACCCTAACCCTAACGCGTACCCTAATCCTAACCCGTTCCCTAAACCGAGCCCTAACCCTAACACTAACCCTAACCCTAACCCTAAACCATACCCTATGCCCTACCCGAACCCCTCCCCAAAGCCGTACCCTAAGCCATACCCTAACCCTCACCCTAACCCTAACCCTAACCCTAAGCTACCCTTGACTGCTTCTGCCTCCAATAGATTTCCTAAGCACTAGTGTTTTAAGGAACAGGTTAAAAAGAGAATCCTAATGTGATTTCGTGATAATGGGTGTGTTCCTTATCTTCTCCTAGTGTCTAAAATCTTCTCCATGGCTGGACCCCCAAATAATATTCCTTTACGTGCTAAGGGGTATCTAGAGAGAGGGAGAGGTTTAATTACTACCCTCACCCTAACGCGTACCCTAACCCTAACCCCTACCTTAACACTAACGCGTACCCTAATCCTAACCCGTACCCTAAACCGAGCCCTAACCCTAGCACTAACCCTAACCCTAACCCTAACCCATACCCTACGCCCTACCCGAACCCCTCCTTGAACCCGTACCCTAAGCCGTACCCTAACCCTCACCCTAACCCTAACCCTAACCCTAAGCTACCCTTGACGGCTTCTGCCTCCAACAGATTTCCTAAGCACTAGTGTTTTAAGGAAGAGGTTAAAAAGAGAATCCTAATGTGATTTCTTGATAATGGGTGTGTTCCTTATCTTCTCCTCGTGTCTAAACTCTTCTCCATGGCTGGACCCCCAAATAATATTCCTTTACGTGCTAAGGGGTATCTAGAGAGTGTGATAGGTTTAATAACTACCCTCACCCTAACACGTACCCTAACCCTAACCCCTACCCTAACCCTAACGCGTACTCTAATCCTAAACCGTACCCTAAACCGAGCCCTAACCCTAACACTAACCCTAACCCTAACCCTAACCCATACCCTACGCCCTACCCGAAACCCTCCCCGAAACCGTACCCTAAGCCATACCCTAACCCTCACCCTAACCCTAACCCTAACCCTAAGCTACCCTTGACTGCTTCTGCCTCCAATAGATTTCCTAAGCACTAGTGTTTTAAGGAACAGGTTAAAAAGAGAATCCTAATGTGATTTCGTGATAATGGGTGTGTTCCTTATCTTCTCCTAGTGTCTAAAATCTTCTCCATGGCTGGACCCCCAAATAATATTTCTTTACGTGCTAAGGGGTATCTAGAGAGAGGGAGAGGTTTAATAACTACCCTCATCCTAACGCGTACCCTAACCCTAACCACTACCCTAACACTAACGCGTACCCTAATCCTAACCCGTACCCTAAACCGAGCCCTAACCCTAACACTAAACCTAACCCTAACCCTAACCCATACCCAGCGCCCTACCCGAACCCCTCCCCGAACCCATACCCTAAGCCGTACCCTAACACTCAATCTAACCCTAACCCTAACCCTAAGCTCCCCTTGACTGCTTCTGCCTCCAATAGATTTCCTAAGCACTAGTGTTTTAAGGAACAGGTTAAAAAGAGAATCCTAATGTGATTTCTTGATAATGGGTGTGTTCCTTATCTTCTCCTCGTGTCTAAACTCTTCTCCATGGCAGGACCCCCAAATAATATTCCTTTACGTGCTAAGGGGTATCTAGAGAGTGGGATAGGTTTAATAACTAACCTCACCCTAACGCGTACCCTAACCCTAACCCCTACCCTAACCCTAACGCGTACCCTAATCCTAACCCGTTCCCTAAACCGAGCCCTAACCCTAACACTAACCCTAACCCTAACCCTAAACCATACCCTATGCCCTACCCGAACCCCTCCCCAAAGCCGTACCCTAAGCCATACCCTAACCCTCACCCTAACCCTAACCCTAACCCTAAGCTACCCTTGAGTGCTTCTGCCTCCAATAGATTTCCTAAGCACTAGTGTTTTAAGGAACAGGTTAAAAAGGGAATCCTAATGTGATTTCGTGATAATGGGTGTGTTCCTTATCTTCTCCTAGTGTCTAAAATCTTCTCCATGGCTGGACCCCCAAATAATATTCCTTTACGTGCTAATGGGTATCTAGAGAGAGGGAGAGGTTTAATTACTACCCTCACCCTAACGCGTACCCTAACCCTAACCCCTACCCTAACACTAACGCGTAGCCTAATCCTAACCCGTACCCTAAACCGAGCCCTAACCCTAACACTAACCCTAACCCTAACACTAACCCATACCCTACGCCCTACCCGAACCCCTCCTTGAACCCGTACCCTAAGCCGTACCCTAACCCTCACCCTAACCCTAACCCTAACCCTAAGCTACCCTTGACGGCTTCTGCCTCCAACAGATTTCCTAAGCACTAGTGTTTTAAGGAAGAGGTTAAAAAGAGAATCCTAATGTGATTTCTTGATAATGGGTGTGTTCCTTATCTTCTCCTCGTGTCTAAACTCTTCTCCATGGCTGGACCCCCAAATAATATTCCTTTACGTGCTAAGGGGTATCTAGAGAGTGTGATAGGTTTAATAACTACCCTCACCCTAACACGTAACCTAACCCTAACCCCTACCCTAACCCTAACGCGTACTCTAATCCTAACCCGTACCCTAAACCGAGCCCTAACCCTAACACTAACCCTAACCCTAACCCTAACCCATACCCTACGCCCTACCCGAAACCCTCCCCAAAGCCGTACCCTAAGCCATACCCTAACCCTCACCCTAACCCTAACCCTAACCCTAAGCTACCCTTGACTGCTTCTGCCTCCAATAGATTTCCTAAGCACTAGTGTTTTAAGGAACAGGTTAAAAAGAGAATCCTAATGTGATTTCGTGATAATGGGTGTGTTCCTTATCTTCTCCTAGTGTCTAAAATCTTCTCCATGGCTGGACCCCCAAATAATATTCCTTTACGTGCTAAGGGGTATCTAGAGAGAGGGAGAGGTTTAATTACTACCCTCACCCTAACGCGTACCCTAACCCTAACCCCTACCTTAACACTAACGCGTACCCTAATCCTAACCCGTACCCTAAACCGAGCCCTAACCCTAGCACTAACCCTAACCCTAACCCTAACCCATACCCTACGCCCTACCCGAACCCCTCCTTGAACCCGTACCCTAAGCCGTACCCTAACCCTCACCCTAACCCTAACCCTAACCCTAAGCTACCCTTGACTGCTTCTGCCTCCAATAGATTTCCTAAGCACTAGTGTTTTAAAAAGAGAATCCTAATGTGATTTCGTGATAATGGGTGTGTTCCTTATCTTCTCCTAGTGTCTAAAATCTTCTCCATGGCTGGACCCCCAAATAATATTCCTTTACGTGCTAAGGGGTATCTAGAGAGAGGGAGAGGTTTAATAACTACCCTCACCCTAACGCGTACCCTAACCCTAACCCCTACCCTAACACTAACGCGTACCCTAATCCTAACCCGTACCCTAAACCGAGCCCTAACCCTAACACTAACCGTAACCCTAACCCTAACCCATACCCTACGCCCTACCCGAACCCCTCCCTGAACCCGTACCCTAAGCCGTACCCTAACCCTCACCCTAACCCTAACCCTAACCCTAAGCTACCCTTGACGGCTTCTGCTTCCAATAGATTTCCTAAGCACTAGTGTTTTAAGGAACAGGTTAAAAAGAGAATCCTAATGTGATTTCGTGATAATGGGTGTGTTCCTCATCTTCTCCTAGTGTCTAAACTCTTCTCCAATGCTGGACACCCAAATAATATTCCTTTACGTGCTATGGGGTATCTAGAGAGAGGGAGAGGTTTAATAACTA